>NW_027514647.1:0-150663 GCF_048772815.1 Callospermophilus lateralis | reverse complement strand
TACTTGAAGAGGAAACAAACCATAGAGACAAAACTGAGAACTCCTTTATTTTTGTTCAAGTTTCAAAGAGCTACTACAAACCATGTTGGATTTAGAGTTCCAAATTCATCTATCTATATAAGAGAGAACAGAGGGAATCCTAAATATAAAAACTGCTACTGTAGACGAACGCTTCAACCTAGAAGAACAAAATTTGGTTAGCCAAGTGGGATTTGTGTACTGATCATTACCACCAAGTATCATCAAGATTGGGTGAAAAAATATTTGCTGGTATTTCGGAAACTCGTTAATTCTTAGAAGGTTGGCAACCCCTATCAATGAAAGTGCTTTTACACAGTCTGTGCCTAGGGCTACTTGAAGAGGAAACAAACCATGGAGACAAAAACTGAGTACTCCTATATTTTGTCAAGTTTCAAAGAGCTACTACAAACCATGTTGGATTTAGAGTTCCAAATTCATCTATCTATATAGGAGAGAACAGAAGGAAACCTAAATATAAAACTGCTACTGTACACGAACGCTTCAACCTAGATGAACAAAATTTTCTGAGCCAAGTGGGATTTGTGTACTAATCATTACCACCAAGTATCATCAAGTTCGAGTAAAAAAATATTTGCTGGTATTTCGGGAAGTCGTTAATTCTTAGAAGCTTGGCATGCCCTCTCAATGAAAGTGCTTTTCCACAGTCCTGTGCTGAGGGCAACTTGAAGAGGAAACAAACCATAGAGACAAAACTGAGAATTCCTTTATTTTTTAAAGTTTCAAAGAGCTACTACAAACCATGTTGGATTTAGAGTTCCACATTCATCTATCTATATTTGAGAGAACAGAGGGAAAGCTAAATATAAATACTGCTACTGTAGACGAACGTTTCAAAATAGAAGAACAAAATTTGGTGAGCCAATTGGGATTTGTGTACTGATCATTACCACCAAGTATCATCAAGATTGGGGAAAAAATATTTGCAGGCATTTCGGAAACTCGTTAATTCTTAGAAGGTTTGCAACCCCTCTCAATGAAAGTGCTTTTCCACAGTATGTGCCTAGGGCTACTTGAAGAGGAAACAAACCATAGAGACAAAACTGAGAACTCCTTTATTTTGTCAAGTTTCAAAGAGCTACTACAAACCATGTTGGATTTAGAGTTCCAAATTCATCTATCTATATAGGAGAGAACAGAAGGAAACTTAATAATAAAAAGTGCTACTGTACACGAACGCTTCAACCGAGAAGAACAAAATTTCGTGAGCCAAGTGGGATTTGTGTACTGATCATTGCCACCAAGTATCATCAAGATTGGGTGAAAAATATTTGCTGGTGTTTGGGACACTCGTTAATTCTTAGAAGCTTGGAAACCCCTCTCGATGAAAGTGCTTTTCCACAGTCTGTGCCTAGGGCTATGAAGAGGAAACAAACCTTAGAGACAAAACTGAGAACTCCTTTATATTGTCAGGTTTCCAAGAGCTACTACGAACCATGTTGGATTTAGAGTTCCAAATTCATCTATCTATATAGGAGAGAACAGAGGGAAAACTAAATATAAAAACAACTACTGTAGATGAACGCTTCAACCTAGAAGAACAAAATTTGGTGAGCCAAGTGGAATTTGTGTACTGATCATTACCACCAAGTATCATCAAGATTGGGTGAAAAAATATTTGCTGCTATTTCGGAAACTCGTAAATTCTTATAAGCTTGACAACCCCTCTCAATGAAAGTGCTTTTACACAGTCTGTGCTTAGGGCTACTTAAAGAGGAAACAAACCATAGATACAAAACTGAGAACTCCTTTATTTTGTCAAGTTTCAAAGAGCTACTACGAACCATGTTGGATTTAGAGTTCCAAATTCATATATCTATATAGGAGAGATCAGATGGAAATCTAAATATAAAAACTGCTACTGTAGACGAACGCTTCAACCTAGAAGAACAAAATTTGGTGAGCCAAGTGGGATTTGTGTACTGATCATTACCACCAAGTATCATCAATATTGGGTGAGAAAATATTTGCTGGTATTTCGGAAACGCGTTAATTCTTAGAAGCTTGACAACCCCTCTAAATGAAAGTGCTTTTACACAGTCTGTGCTTAGGGCTATTTAAAGAGGAAACAAACCATAGAGACAAAACTGAGAACTCCTTTATTTTGTCAAGTTTCAAAGAGCTACTACAAACCATGTTGGATTTAGAGTTCCAAATTCATCTATCTATATAGGAGAGAGCAGATGGAAATCTAAATATAAAAACGCTACTGCCGACGAACCCTTCAACCTAGAAGAACAAAATTTGGTGAGCCAAATGAGATTTGTGTACTGATCATTACCACCAAGTATCATCAAGATTGGGTGAAAAAATATTTGCAGGTATTTCGGAAACTCGTTAATTCTTAGAAGGTTGGCAACCCCTCTCAGTGAAAGTGCTTTTCCACAGTCTGTGCCTAGGGCTACATGAAGAGGAAACAAACCATAGAGACAAAACTGAGAACTCCTTTATTTTGTCAAGTTTCAAAGAGCTACTACAAACCATGTTGGATTTAGAGTTCCAACTTCATCTATCTATATAGGAGAGAACAGAGGGAAACCTAAATATAAAAACTGCTTCTGTAGACGAACGCTTCATCTAGAAGAACAATATTTGGTGAGCCAAGTGGGAATTTTGTACTGATCATTACCACCAAGTGTCATCAAGATTGGGTGAAAAAATATTTGCTGGTATTTCGGAAACTCGTTAATTCTTAGAAGCTTGACAACCCCTCTCAATGAAAGTGCTTTTACACAGTCTGTGCTTAGGGCTACTTAAAGAGGAAACAAACCATAGAGACAAAACTTAGAACTCCTTTATTTTGTCAAGTTTCAAAGAGCTACTACAAACCATGTTGGATTTAGAGTTCCAAATTCATCTATCTATATAGGATTGAGCAGATGGAAATCTAAATATAAAAACTGCTACTGTAGACGAACGCTTCAACCTAGAAGAACAAAATTTGGTGAGCCAAGTGGGATTTGTGTACTGATCATTACCACCAAGTATCATCAAGATTGCGTGAAAAAATATTTGCAGGTATTTCGGAAACTCGTTAATTCTTAGAAGGTTGGCAACCCCTATCAATGAAAGTGCTTTTCCACAGTCTGCACGTAGGGCTACTTGAAGAGGAAACAAACCATAGAGACAAAACTGAGAACTCCTTTATTTTTTCATGTTTCAAAGAGCTACTACAAACCATGTTGGATTTTGAGTTCCAATTCATCTATCTATATAGGAGAGAACAGAAGGAAACCTAATAATAAAAAGTGCTACTGTACACGAACGCTTCAACCGAGAAGAACAAAATTTCGTGAGCCAAGTGGGATTTGTGTACTAATCATTACCACAAAGTATCATCAAGATCGGGTGAAAAAATATTTGCTGGTATTTCGGAAACTCGTTAATTCTTAGAAGGTTGGCAACCCCTCTCAATGAAAGTGCTTTTCCACAGTCTGTTCGTAGGGCTACTTGAAGAGGAAACAAACCATAGAGACAAAACTGAGAACTCCTTTATTTTGTCAAGTTTCAAAGAGCTACTACAAACCATGTTGGATTTAGAGTTCCAAATTCATCTATCTATATAAGAGAGAACAGAGGGAATCCTAAATATAAAAACTGCTACTGTAGACGAACGCTTCAACCTAGAAGAACAAAATTTGGTTAGCCAAGTGGGATTTGTGTACTGATCATTACCACCAAGTATCATCAAGATTGGGTGAAAAAATATTTGCTGGTATTTCGGAAACTCGTTAATTCTTAGAAGGTTGGCAACCCCTATCAATGAAAGTGCTTTTACACAGTCTGTGCCTAGGGCTACTTGAAGAGGAAACAAACCATGGAGACAAAACTGAGTACTCCTATATTTTGTCAAGTTTCAAAGAGCTACTACAAACCATGTTGGATTTAGAGTTCCAAATTCATCTATCTATATAGGAGAGAACAGAAGGAAACCTAAATATAAAACTGCTACTGTACACGAACGCTTCAACCTAGATGAACAAAATTTTCTGAGCCAAGTGGGATTTGTGTACTAATCATTACCACCAAGTATCATCAAGTTCGAGTAAAAAAATATTTGCTGGTATTTCGGGAAGTCGTTAATTCTTAGAAGCTTGGCATGCCCTCTCAATGAAAGTGCTTTTCCACAGTCTGTGCTGAGGGCAACTTGAAGAGGAAACAAACCATAGAGACAAAACTGAGAATTCCTTTATTTTTTAAAGTTTCAAAGAGCTACTACAAACCATGTTGGATTTAGAGTTCCACATTCATCTATCTATATTTGAGAGAACAGAGGGAAAGCTAAATATAAATACTGCTACTGTAGACGAACGTTTCAAAATAGAAGAACAAAATTTGGTGAGCCAATTGGGATTTGTGTACTGATCATTACCACCAAGTATCATCAAGATTGGGGAAAAAATATTTGCAGGCATTTCGGAAACTCGTTAATTCTTAGAAGGTTTGCAACCCCTCTCAATGAAAGTGCTTTTCCACAGTATGTGCCTAGGGCTACTTGAAGAGGAAACAAACCATAGAGACAAAACTGAGAACTCCTTTATTTTGTCAAGTTTCAAAGAGCTACTACAAACCATGTTGGATTTAGAGTTCCAAATTCATCTATCTATATAGGAGAGAACAGAAGGAAACTTAATAATAAAAAGTGCTACTGTACACGAACGCTTCAACCGAGAAGAACAAAATTTCGTGAGCCAAGTGGGATTTGTGTACTGATCATTGCCACCAAGTATCATCAAGATTGGGTGAAAAATATTTGCTGGTGTTTGGGACACTCGTTAATTCTTAGAAGCTTGGAAACCCCTCTCGATGAAAGTGCTTTTCCACAGTCTGTGCCTAGGGCTATGAAGAGGAAACAAACCTTAGAGACAAAACTGAGAACTCCTTTATATTGTCAGGTTTCCAAGAGCTACTACGAACCATGTTGGATTTAGAGTTCCAAATTCATCTATCTATATAGGAGAGAACAGAGGGAAAACTAAATATAAAAACAACTACTGTAGATGAACGCTTCAACCTAGAAGAACAAAATTTGGTGAGCCAAGTGGAATTTGTGTACTGATCATTACCACCAAGTATCATCAAGATTGGGTGAAAAAATATTTGCTGCTATTTCGGAAACTCGTAAATTCTTATAAGCTTGACAACCCCTCTCAATGAAAGTGCTTTTACACAGTCTGTGCTTAGGGCTACTTAAAGAGGAAACAAACCATAGATACAAAACTGAGAACTCCTTTATTTTGTCAAGTTTCAAAGAGCTACTACGAACCATGTTGGATTTAGAGTTCCAAATTCATATATCTATATAGGAGAGATCAGATGGAAATCTAAATATAAAAACTGCTACTGTAGACGAACGCTTCAACCTAGAAGAACAAAATTTGGTGAGCCAAGTGGGATTTGTGTACTGATCATTACCACCAAGTATCATCAATATTGGGTGAGAAAATATTTGCTGGTATTTCGGAAACGCGTTAATTCTTAGAAGCTTGACAACCCCTCTAAATGAAAGTGCTTTTACACAGTCTGTGCTTAGGGCTATTTAAAGAGGAAACAAACCATAGAGACAAAACTGAGAACTCCTTTATTTTGTCAAGTTTCAAAGAGCTACTACAAACCATGTTGGATTTAGAGTTCCAAATTCATCTATCTATATAGGAGAGAGCAGATGGAAATCTAAATATAAAAACTGCTACTGCCGACGAACCCTTCAACCTAGAAGAACAAAATTTGGTGAGCCAAATGAGATTTGTGTACTGATCATTACCACCAAGTATCATCAAGATTGGGTGAAAAAATATTTGCAGGTATTTCGGAAACTCGTTAATTCTTAGAAGGTTGGCAACCCCTCTCAGTGAAAGTGCTTTTCCACAGTCTGTGCCTAGGGCTACATGAAGAGGAAACAAACCATAGAGACAAAACTGAGAACTCCTTTATTTTGTCAAGTTTCAAAGAGCTACTACAAACCATGTTGGATTTAGAGTTCCAACTTCATCTATCTATATAGGAGAGAACAGAGGGAAACCTAAATATAAAAACTGCTTCTGTAGACGAACGCTTCATCCTAGAAGAACAATATTTGGTGAGCCAAGTGGGAATTTTGTACTGATCATTACCACCAAGTGTCATCAAGATTGGGTGAAAAAATATTTGCTGGTATTTCGGAAACTCGTTAATTCTTAGAAGCTTGACAACCCCTCTCAATGAAAGTGCTTTTACACAGTCTGTGCTTAGGGCTACTTAAAGAGGAAACAAACCATAGAGACAAAACTTAGAACTCCTTTATTTTGTCAAGTTTCAAAGAGCTACTACAAACCATGTTGGATTTAGAGTTCCAAATTCATCTATCTATATAGGATTGAGCAGATGGAAATCTAAATATAAAAACTGCTACTGTAGACGAACGCTTCAACCTAGAAGAACAAAATTTGGTGAGCCAAGTGGGATTTGGGTACTGATCATTACCACCAAGTATCATCAAGATTGGGTGAAAAAATATTTGCAGGTATTTCGGAAACTCGTTAATTCTTAGAAGGTTGGTAACCCCTCTCAATGAAAGTGCTTTTCCACAGTCTGTGCCTAGGGCTACTCAAGAGGAAACAAACTATAGAGACAAAACTGAGAACTCCTTTATTTTGTCAAGTTTCAAAGAGATACTACAAACCATGTTGGATATAGAGTTCTAAATTCATCTATCTATATAGGAGAGAACAGAAGGAAACCTAATAATAAAAAGTGCTACTGTAGATGAACGCTTCAACCTCTACCTAGAAGAACAAAATTTCGTGAGCCAAGTTGGATTGGTGTACTGATCATTACCACCAAGTATCATCAAGATTGGGTGAAAAATATTTGCTGGTATTTGGGAAAATCGTTAATTCTTAGAAACTTGGCAACCCTCTCCATGAAAGTGCTTTTACACAGTCTGTGCTTAGGGTACTTAAAGAGGAAACAAACCATAGAGACAAAACTGAGAACTCCTTTATTTTGTCAAGTTTCAAAGAGCTACTACAAACCATGTTGGATTTAGAGTTCCAAATTCATCTATCTATATAGGAGAGAGCAGATGGAAATCTAAATATAAAAACTGCTACTGCAGACGAACGCTTCAACCTAGAAGAACAAAATTTGGTGAGCCACGTGGGATTTGTGTACTGATCATTACCACCAAGTATCATCAAGATTGGGTGAAAAAATATTTGCAGGTATTTCGGAAACTCGTTAATTCTTAGAAGGTTGGCAACCCCTTTCAATGAAAGTGCTTTTCCACAGTCTGTGCCTAGGGCTACTTGAAGAGGAAACAAACAATAGAGAAAAAACTGAAAACTCCTTTATTTTGTGAAGTTTCAAAGAGCTACTCCAAACCATGTTGGATTTAGAGTTCCAATTTCATCTAATTATATAGGAGAGAACAGAAGGAAACTTAAATATAAAAACTGCTACTGTACACGAACGCTTCAACCTAGAAGAACAAAATTTGGTGAGCCAAGTGGGATTTGTGTACTGATCAATACCACCAAGTATCATCAAGATTGCGTAAAAAAATATTTGCTGGTATTTCGGAAACTCGTTAATTCTTAGAAACTTGGCAACGATTCTCGATGAAAGTGCTGTTCCACAGTCTGTGCCTAGGGCTACTTGAAGAGGAAACAAACCATAGAGACAAAACGGAGAACTCCTTTATTTTGTCAAGTTTCAAAGAGCTACTACGAACCATGTGGGATTTAGAGTTCCAAATTCATCTATCTATATAGGAGAGAACAGAAGGAAACCTAAATATAAAAACTGCTACTGTACACGAACGCTTCAACCTAGAAGAACAAAATTTCGTGAGCCAAGTGGGATTTGTGTACTAATCATTACCACCAAGTATCATCAAGATCGGGTGAAAAAATATTTGCTGGTATTTCGGGAAGTCGTTAATTCTTAGCAGCTTGGCAACACCTCTCAATGAAAGTGCTTTTACACAGTCTGTGCTGAGGGCTACTTGAAGAGGAAACAAACCATAGAGGCAAAACTGAGAACTCCTTTATTTTGTAAGGTTTCAAAGAGCTACTACAAAAAATGTTGGATTTAGAGTTCCACATTCATCTATCTATATAGGAGAGAACAGAGGGAAAACTAAATATAAAAACTACTACTGTAGATGAACGCTTCAACCTAGAAGAACAAAATTTGGTGAGCCAAGTGGGATTTGTGTACTGATCATTACCACCAAGTATCAACAAGATTGGGTGAAAAATATTTGCTGGTATTTGGGAAAAACTTTAATTCTTAGAAGCTTGGCAACCCCTCTCAATGAAAGTGATTTTACACAGTCTGTGCTTAGGGCTACTTAAAGTGGAAACAAACCATTGAGACAAAACTGAGAACTCCTTTATTTTGTCAAGTTTCAAAGAGATACTACAAACCATGTTGGATTTAGAGTTCCAAATTCATCTATCTATATAGGAGAGAGCAGAGGGAAACCTAAGTATAAAAACTGCTACTGTAGACGAACGCTTCAACCTAGAAAAACAAAATTTGGTGAGCCAAGTGGGATTTGTGTACTGATCATTACCACCTAGTATCATCAAGATTGGGTGAAAAAATATTTGCTGGTATTTCGGAAACTCGTTAATTCTTAGAAGCTTCGAAACCCCTCTCGATGAAAGTGCTTTTCCACAGTCTGTGCCTAGGGCTATGAAGAGGAAACAAACCTTAGAGACAAAACTGAGAACTCCTTTATATTGTCAGGTTTCAAAGAGCTACTACAAACCATGTTGGATTTAGAGTTCCAATTCGTCTATCTATATAGGAGAGAACAGAAGGAAACCTAATAATAAAAAGTGCTACTGTACACGAACGCTTCAACCAAGAAGAACAAAATTTCGTGAGCCAACTGGGATTTGTGTACTAATCATTACCACAAAGTATCATCAAGATCGGGTGAAAAAATATTTGCTGGTATTTCGGAAACTCGTTAATTCTTAGAAGGTTGGCAACCAATCTCAATGAAAGTGATTTTACACAGTCTGTGCTTAGGGCTACTTAAAGCGGAAACAAACCATAGAGACAAAACTCAGAACTCCTTTATTTTGTCAAGTTTCAAAGAGATACTACAAACCATGTTGGATTTAGAGTTCCAAATTATCTATCTATATAGGAGAGAGCAGAGGGAAACCTAAATATAAAAACTGCTACTGTAGACAAACGCTTCAACCTAGAAGAACAAAATTTGGTGAGCCAAGTGGGATTTGTGTACTGATCATTACCACCAAGTATCATCAAGATTGGGTGAAAAAATATTTGCTGGTATTTCGGAAACTCGTTAATCCTTAATAGCTTGACAACCAATCTCAATGAAAGAGCTTTTCCACAGTCTGTGCTTAGGGCTACTTGAAGAGGAAACAAACCATAGAAACAAAACTGAGAACTCCTTTATTTTGTCAAGTTTCAAAGAGCTACTACGAACCATGTTGGATTTAGTGTTCCAAATTCATCTATCTATATAGGAGAGCCAGAGGGAATCCTAAATATGAAAACTGCTTCTGTAGACGAAACTTTCAACCTAGAAAAACAAAATTTGGTGAGCCAAGTGGGATTTGTGTACTGATCATTACCACCAAGTATCATCAAGATTGGGTGAAAAAATATTTGCTGGTAATTCGGAAACTCGTTAATTCTTAGAAGCTTGACAACCCCTCTCAATGAAAGTGCTTTTACACAGTGTGTGCTTAGGGCTACATAAAGAGGAAACAAACCATAGAGACAAAACTGAGAACTCCTTTATTTTGTCAAGTTTCAAAGAGCTACTACAAACCATGTTGGATTTAGAGTTCCAAATTCATCTATCTATATAGGATTGAGCAGATGGAAATCTAAATATAAAAACTGCTACTGTAGACGAACGCTTCAACCTAGAAGAACAAAATTTGGTGAGCCAAGTGGGATTTGTGTACTGATCATTACCACCAAGTATCATCAAGATTGGGTGAAAAAATATTTGCTGGTATTTCGGAAACTCGTTAATTCTTAGAAGGTTGGCAACCCCTATCAATGAAAGTGCTTTTACACAGTCTGTGCCTAGGGCTACTTGAAGAGGAAACAAACCATGGAGACAAAACTGAGTACTCCTTTATTTTGTCAAGTTTCAAAGAGCTACTACAAACCATGTTGGATTTAGAGTTCCAAATTCATCTATCTATATAGGAGAGAACAGAAGGAAACCTAAATATAAAACTGCTACTGTACACGAACGCTTCAACCTAGATGAACAAAATTTTCTGAGCCAAGTGGGATTTGTGTACTAATCATTACCACCAAGTATCATCAAGTTCGAGTAAAAAAATATTTGCTGGTATTTCGGGAAGTCGTTAATTCTTAGAAGCTTGGCATGCCCTCTCAATGAAAGTGCTTTTCCACAGTCTGTGCTGAGGGCAACTTGAAGAGGAAACAAACCATAGAGACAAAACTGAGAATTCCTTTATTTTTTAAAGTTTCAAAGAGCTACTACAAACCATGTTGGATTTAGAGTTCCACATTCATCTATCTATATTTGAGAGAACAGAGGGAAAGCTAAATATAAATACTGCTACTGTAGACGAACGCTTCAAAATAGAAGAACAAAATTTGGTGAGCCAAGTGGGATTTGTGTACTGATCATTACCACCAAGTATCATCAAGATTGGGGAAAAAATATTTGCAGGCATTTCGGAAACTCGTTAATTCTTAGAAGGTTTGCAACCCCTCTCAATGAAAGTGCTTTTCCACAGTATGTGCCTAGGGCTACTTGAAGAGGAAACAAACCATAGAGACAAAACTGAGAACTCCTTTATTTTGTAAAGTTTCAAAGAGCTACTACAAACCATGTTGGATTTAGAGTTCCAAATTCATCTATCTATATAGGAGAGAACAGAAGGAAACCTAATAATAAAAAGTGCTACTGTACACGAAGGCTTCAACCGAGAAGAACAAAATTTCGTGAGCCAAGTGGGATTTGTGTACTAATCATTACCACCAAGTATCATCAAGATCGGGTGAAAAAATATTTGCTGGTATTTCGGAAACTCGTTAATTCTTAGAAGCTTGGCCACCCCTCTCAATGAAAGTGATTTTCCACAGTCTGCGCTGAGGGCTACATGAAGAGGAAACAAACCATAGAGACAAAACTGAGAACTCTGTATTTTGTCAAGTTTCAAAGAGCTACTCCAAACCATGTTGGATTTAGAGTTCCAAATTCATCTATCTATATAGGAGAGAACAGAGGGAAACCTAAATATTAAAACTGCTTCTGTAGACGAACGCTTCAACCTAGAAGAACAATATTTGGTGAGCCAAGTGGGAATTTTGTACTGATCATTACCACCAAGTTTCATCAAGATTGGGTGAAAAAATATTTGCTGGTATTTCGGAAACTCGTTAATTCTTAGAAGCTTGACAACCCCTCTCAATGAAAGTGCTTTTACACAGTCTGTGCTTAGGGCTACTTAAAGAGGAAACAAACCATAGAGACAAAACTGAAAACTCCTTTATTTTGTCAAGTTTCAAAGAGCTACTACAAACCATGTTGGATTTAGAGTTCCAGATTCATCTATCTATATAGGATTGAGCAGATGGAAATCTAAATATAAAAATTGCTACTGTAGAAGAACGCTTCAACCTAGAAGAACAAAATTTGGTGAGCCAAGTGGGATTTGGGTACTGATCATTACCACCAAGTATCATCAAGATTGGGTGAAAAAATATTTGCTGGTATTTCGGAAACTCGTTAATTCTTAGAAGGTTGGTAACCCCTCTCAATGAAAGTGCTTTTCCACAGTCTGTGCCTAGGGCTACTCAAGAGGAAACAAACCATAGAGACAAAACTGAGAACTCCTTTTTTTGTCAAGTTTCAAAGAGCTACTACAAACCATGTTGGATATAGAGTTCCAAATTCATCTATCTATATAGGAGAGAACAGAAGGAAACCTAATAATAAAAAGTGCTACTGTAGATGAACGCTTCAACCTCAACCTAGAAGAACAAAATTTCGTGAGCCAAGTTGGATTTGTGTACTGATCATTACCACCAAGTATCATCAAGATTGGGTGAAAAAAATTTGCTGGTATTTGGGAAAATCATTAATTCTTAGAAGGTTGGCAACCCCTCTCAATGAAAGTGCTTTTCCACAGTCTGTGCCTAGGGCTACTTGAAGAGGAAACAAACCATAGAGACAAAACTGAAAACTCTTTTATTTTGTCAAGTTTCAAAGAGCTACTCCAAACCATGTTGGATTTAGAGTTCCAAATTCATGTATCTATATAGGAGAGAACAGAAGGAAACCTAAATATAAAAACTGCTACTGTACACGATCGGTTCAACCTAGAAGAAGAAAATTTTGTGAGCCAAGTGGGATTTGTGTACTGATCATTACCACCAAGTATCATCAAGATTGCGTAAAAAAATTATTTGCTGGTATTTCGGAAACTCGTTAATTCTTAGAAGCTTGCCAACCCCTCTCGATGAAAGTGCTTTTCCACAGTCTGTGTTTAGGGCTACTTAAAGAGGAAACAAACCATAGAGACAAAACTGAGAACTCCTTTATTTTGTCAAGTTTCAAAGAGCTACTACAAACCATGTTGGATTTAGAGTTCCAAATTCATCTATCTATATAGGAGAGAACAGAAGGAAACTTAAATATAAAAACTGCTACTGTACACGAACGCTTCAACCTAGAAGAACAAAATTTGGTGAGCCAAGTGGGATTTGTGTACTGATCATTACCACCAAGTATCATCAAGATTGCGTAAAAAAATATTTGCCGGTATTTCGGAAACTCGTTAATTCTTAGAAACTTGGCAACGCCTCTCGATGAAAGTGCTGTTCCACAGTCTGTGCATAGGGCTACTTGAAGAGGAAACAAACCATAGAGACAAAACTGAGAACTCCTTTATTTTGTCAAGTTTCAAAGAGCTACTACGAACCATGTGGGATTTAGAGTTCCAAATTCATCTATCTATATAGGAGAGAGCAGAGGGAAACCTAAATATAAAAACTGCTACTGTACACGAACGCTTCAACCTAGAAGAACAAAATTTGGTGAGCCAAGTGGGATTTGTGTACTGATCATTACCACCAAGTATCATCAAGATTGGGTGAAAAAATATTTGCTGGTATTTCGGAAACTCGTTAATTCTTAGAAGCTTGACAACCCCTCTCAATGAAAGTGCTTTTCCACAGTCTGTGCTTAGGGCTACTTGAAGAGGAAACAAACCATAGAGACAAAACTGAGAACTCCTTTATTTTGTCAAGTTTCAAAGAGCTACTACGAACCATGTTGGATTTAGTGTTCCAAATTCATCTATCTATATAGGAGAGATCAGAGGGAATCCTAAATATAAAAACTGCTTCTGTAGACGAACGCTTCAACCTAGAAAAACAAAATTTGGTGAGCCAAGTGGGATTTGTGTACTGATCATTACCACCAAGTATCATCAAGATTGGGTGAAAAAATATTTGCTGGTATTTCGGAAACTCGTTAATTCTTAGAAGCTTGACAACCTCTCTCAATGAAAGTGCTTTTACACAGTGTGTGCTTAGGGCTACATAAAGAGGAAACAAACCATAGAGACAAAACTGAGAACTCCTTTATTTTGTCAAGTTTCAAAGAGCTACTACAAACCATGTTGGATTTAGAGTTCCAATTCATCTATCTATATAGGAGAGAACAGAAGGAAACCTAATGATAAAAAGTGCTACTGTACACGAACGCTTCAACCGAGAAGAACAAAATTTCGTGAGCCAAGTGGGATTTGTGTACTAATCATTACCACAAAGTATCATCAAGATTGGGTGAAAAAATATTTGCTGGTATTTCGGAAACGCGTTAATTCTTAGAAGCTTGACAACCCCTCTCAATGAAAGTGCTTTTACACAGTCTGTGCTTATGGCTACTTAAAGAGGAAACAAACCATAGAGAAAAAACTGAGAACTCTTTTATTTTGTCAAGTTTCAAATAGCTACTACAAACCATGTTGGATTTAGAGTTCCAAATTCATCTATCTATATAGGATTGAGCAGATGGAAATCTAAATATAAAAACTGCTACTGTAGACGAACGCTTCAACCTAGAAGAACAACATTTGGTGAGCGAAGTGGGATTTGTGTACTGATCCTTACCACCAAGTATCATCAAGATTGGGTGAAAAAATATTTGCAGGTATTTCGGAAACTCGATAATTCTTAGAAGGTTGGCAACCCCTCTCAATGAAAGTGCTTTTCCACAGTCTGTGCCTAGGGCTACTTGAAGAGGAAACAATCCATAGAGACAAAAACTGAGAACTCCTTTATTTTGTCAAGTTTCAAAGAGCTACTACAAAGCATGTTGGATTTAGAGTTCCACATTTATCTATCTATATAGGAGAGAACAGAAGGAAACCTAAATAAAAAACTGCTACTGTACATGAACGCTTCAACCTAGAAGAACAAAATTTCCTGAGCCAAGTGGGATTTGTGTACTAATCATTACCACCAAGTATCATCAAGTTCGGGTGAAAAAATATTTGCTGGTATTTTGGGAAGTCGTTAATTCTTAGAAGGTTGGCAACCCCTCTCAATGAAAGTGCTTTTCCACAGTCTGTGCGTAGGGCTACTTGAAGAGGAAACAAACCATAGAGACAAAACTGAGAACTCCTTTATTTTGTCAAATTTCAAAGAGCTACTACAAACCATGTTGGATTTAGAGTTCCAAATTCATCTATCTATATAGGAGAGAGCAGAGGGAATCCTAAATATAAAAACTGCTACTGTAGACCAACGCTTCAACCTAGAAGAACAAAACTTGGTTAGCCAAGTGGGATTTGTGTACTAATCATTACCACCAAGTGTCATCAAGATTGGGTGAAAAAATATTTGCTGGTATTTCGGAAACTCGTTAATTCTTAGAAGGTTGGCAACCCCTATCAATGAAAGTGCTTTTACACAGTCTGTGCCTAGGGCTACTTGAAGAGGAGACAAACCATAGAGACAAAACTGAGTACTCCTTTATTTTGTCAAGTTTCAAAAAGCTACTACAAACCATGTTGGATTTAGAGTTCCACATTCATCTATCTATATAGGAGAGAACAGAAGGAAACCTAAATAAAAAACTGCTACTGTACACGAACGCTTCAACCTAGAAGAACAAAATTTCCTGAGCCAAGTGGGATTTGTGTACTAATCATTACCACCAAGTATCATCAAGTTCGGGTGAAAAAATATTTGCTGGAATTTCGGGAAGTCGTTAATTCTTAGAAGGTTGGCAAACCCTCACAATGAAAGTGCTTTTCCGCAGTCTGTGCTGAGGGCAACTTGAAGAGGAAACAAACCATAGAGACAAAATTGAGAATTACTTTATTTTGTAAAGTTTCAAAGAGCTACTACAAACCATGTTGGATTTAGAGTTCCACATTCATCTGTCTATATAGGAGAGAACAGAGGGAAAACTAAATATAAAAACTGCTACTGTACACGAACGCTTCAACCTAGAAGAACAAAATTTGGTGAGCCAAGTGGGATTTGTGTACTGATCATTACCACCAAGTATCATCAAGATTGGGTGAAAAAATATTTGCTGGTATTTCGGAAACTCGTTAATTCTTAGAAGCTTGACAACCCCTCTCAATGAAAGTGCTTTTCCACAGTCTGTGCTTAGGGCTACTTGAAGAGGAAACAAACCATAGAGACAAAACTGAGAACTCCTTTATTTTGTCAAGTTTCAAAGAGCTACTATGAACCATGTTGGATTTAGTGTTCCAAATTCATCTATCTATATAGGAGAGATCAGAGGGAATCTAAATATAAAAACTGCTTCTGTAGACGACCGCTTCAACCTAGAAAAAAAAATTTGGTGAGCCAAGTGGGATTTGTGTACTGATCATTTCCACCAAGTATCATCAAGATTGGGTGAAAAAATATTTGCTGGTATTTCGGAAACGCGTTAATTCTTAGAAGCTTGACAACCCCTCTCAATGAAAGTGCTTTTACACAGTCTGTGCTTATGGCTACTTAAAGAGGAAACAAACCATAGAGACAAAACTGAGAACTCTTTTATTTTGTCAAGTTTCAAATAGCTACTACAAACCATGTTGGATTTAGAGTTCCAAATTCATCTATCTATATAGGATTGAGCAGATGGAAATCTAAATATAAAAACTGCTACTGTAGACGAACGCTTCAACCTAGAAGAACAACATTTGGTGAGCGAAGTGGGATTTGTGTACTGATCATTACCACCAAGTATCATGAAGATTGGGTGAAAAAATATTTGCAGGTATTTCGGAAACTCGATAATTCTTAGAAGGTTGGCAACCCCTCTCAATGAAAGTGCTTTTCCACAGTCTGTGCCTAGGGCTACTTGAAGAGGAAACAATCCATAGAGACAAAAACTGAGAACTCCTTTATTTTGTCAAGTTTCAAAGAGCTACTACAAAGCATGTTGGATTTAGAGTTCCACATTTATCTATCTATATAGGAGAGAACAGAAGGAAACCTAAATAAAAAACTGCTACTGTACATGAACGCTTCAACCTAGAAGAACAAAATTTCCTGAGCCAAGTGGGATTTGTGTACTAATCATTACCACCAAGTATCATCAAGTTCGGGTGAAAAAATATTTGCTGGTATTTCGGGAAGTCGTTAATTCTTAGAAGGTTGGCAACCCCTCTCAATGAAAGTGCTTTTCCACAGTCTGTGCGTAGGGCTACTTGAAGAGGAAACAAACCATAGAGACAAAACTGAGAACTCCTTTATTTTGTCAAATTTCAAAGAGCTACTACAAACCATGTTGGATTTAGAGTTCCAAATTCATCTATCTATATAGGAGAGAGCAGAGGGAATCCTAAATATAAAAACTGCTACTGTAGACCAACGCTTCAACCTAGAAGAACAAAATTTGGTTAGCCAAGTGGGATTTGTGTACTAATCATTACCACCAAGTGTCATCAAGATTGGGTGAAAAAATATTTGCTGGTATTTCGGAAACTCGTTAATTCTTAGAAGGTTGGCAACCCCTATCAATGAAAGTGCTTTACACAGTCTGTGCCTAGGGCTACTTGAAGAGGAGACAAACCATAGAGACAAAACTGAGTACTCCTTTATTTTGTCAAGTTTCAAAAAGCTACTACAAACCATGTTGGATTTAGAGTTCCACATTCATCTATCTATATAGGAGAGAACAGAAGGAAACCTAAATAAAAAACTGCTACTGTACACGAACGCTTCAACCTAGAAGAACAAAATTTCCTGAGCCAAGTGGGATTTGTGTACTAATCATTACCACCAAGTATCATCAAGTTCGGGTGAAAAAATATTTGCTGGAATTTCGGGAAGTCGTTAATTCTTAGAAGGTTGGCAAACCCTCACAATGAAAGTGCTTTTCCGCAGTCTGTGCTGAGGGCAACTTGAAGAGGAAACAAACCGTAGAGACAAAATTGAGAATTACTTTATTTTGTAAAGTTTCAAAGAGCTACTACAAACCATGTTGGATTTAGAGTTCCACATTCATCTGTCTATATAGGAGAGAACAGAGGGAAAACTAAATATAAAAACTGCTACTGTAGACGAACGCTTCAACCTAGAAGAACAAAATTTGGTGAGCCAAGTGGGATTTGTGTACTGATCATTACCACCAAGAATCATCAAGATTGGGTGAAAAATATTTGCTGGTATTTGGGAAAATCGTTAATTATTAGAAGCTTGGCAACCCCTCTCAATGAAAGTGCTTTTACACTGTCTGTGCTTAGGGCTACTTAAAGCGGAAACAAACCATAGAGACAAAACTGAGAACTCCTTTATTTTGTCAAGTTTCAAAGAGCTACTACAAACCATGTTGGATTTAGAGTTCCAAATTCATCTATCTATATAGGAGAGAGCAGAGGGAAACCTAAATATAAAAACTGCTACTGTAGACGAACGCTTCAACCTAGAAGAACAAAATTTGGTGAGCCAAGTGGGATTTGTGTACTGATCATTACCACCAAGTATCATCAAGATTGGGTGAAAAAATATTTGCAGGTATTTCGGAAACTCGTTAATTCTTAGAAGGTTGGCAACCCCTCTCAATGAAAGTGCTTTTCCACAGTCTGTGCCTAGGGCTACTTGAAGAGGAAACAAACCATAGAGACAAAACTGAGAACTCCTTTATTTTGTCATGTTTCAAAGAGCTACTACAAACCATGTTGGATTTAGAGTTCCAAATTCATCTATCTATATAGGAGAGAACAGAAGGAAACCTAATAATAAAAAGTGCTACTGTACACGAACGCATCAACCGAGAAGAACAAAATTTCGTGAGCCAAGTGGGATTTGTGTACTAATCATTACCACCAAGTATCATCAAGATCCGGTGAAAAAATATTTGCTGGTATTTCGGAAACTCGTTAATTCTTAGAAGGTTGGCCACCCCGCTCAATGAAAGTGCTTTTCCACAGTCTGTTCGTAGGGCTACTTGAAGAGGAAACAAACCATAGAGACAAAACTGAGAACTCCTTTATTTTGTCAAGTTTCAAAGAGCTACTACAAACCATGTTGGATTTAGAGTTTCAAATTCATCTATCTATATAGGAAAGAACAGAGGGAATCCTAAATATAAAAACTGCTACTGTAGACGAACGCTTCAACCTAGAAGAACAAAATTTGGTTAGCCAAGTGGGATTTGTGTACTGATCATTACCACCAAGTATCATCAAGATTGGGTGAAAAAATATATGCTGGTATTTCGGAAACTCAAAATTTTTGGAAGGTTGGCAACCCCTATCAATGAAAGTGCTTTTACACAGTCTGTGCCTAGGGCTACTTGAAGAGGAAACAAACCATAGAGACAAAACTGAGTACTCCTTATTTTGTCAAGTTTCAAAGAGCTACTACAAACCATGTTGGATCTAGAGTTCCACATTCATCTATCTATATAGGAGAGAACAGAAGGAAACCTAAATAAAAAACTGCTACTGTACACGAACGCTTCAACCTAGAAGAACAAAATTTCCTGGGCCAAGTGGGATTTGTGTACTAATCATTACCACCAAGTATCATCAAGTTCGGGTGAAAAAATATTTGCTGGTATTTCGGGAAGTCGTTAATTCTTAGAAGGTTGGCAACCCCTCTCAATGAAAGTGCTTTTCCACAGTCTGTGCTGAGGGCAACTTGAAGAGGAAAAAAACCATAGAGACAAAACTGAGAATTCCTTTATTTTGTAAAGTTTCAAAGAGCTACTACAAACCATGTTGGATTTAGAGTTCCACATTCATCTATCTATATAGGAGAGAACAGAGGGAAAACTAAATATAAAAACGGCTACTGTAGACGAACGCTTCAACCTAGAAGAACAAAATTTGGTGAGCCAAGTGGGATTTGTGTACTGATCATTACCACCAAGTATCATCAAGATTGGGTGAAAAATATTTGCTGGTATTTGAGAAAATCGTTAATTATTAGAAGCTTGGCAACCCCTCTTAATGAAAGTGCTTTTACACAGTCTGTGCTTAGGGCTACTTAAAGCGGAAACAAACCATAGAGACAAAACTGAGAACTCCTTTATTTTGTCAAGTTTGAAAGAGCTACTACAAACCATGTTGGATTTAGAGTTCCAAATTCATCTATCTATATAGGAGAGCAGAGGGAAACCTAAATTATAAAAACTGCTACTGTAGACGAACGCTTCAACCTGGAAGAACAAAGTTTGGTGAGCCAAGTGGGATTTGTGTACTGATCATTAGCACCAAGTATCATCAAGATTGGGTGAAAAAATATTTGCTGGTATTTCGGAAACGCGTTAATTCTTATAAGCTTGACAACCCCTTTCAATGAAAGTGCTTTTACACAGTCTGTGCTTAGGGCTACTTAAAGAGGAAACAAACCATAGAGACAAACTGAGAACTCCTTTATCTTGTCAAGTTTTAAATAGCTACTACAAACCATGTTGGATTTAGAGTTCCAAATTCATCTATCTATATAGGATTGAGCAGATGGAAATCTAAATATAAAAACTGCTACTGTAAACGAACGCTTCAACCTAGAAGAACAACATTTGGTGAGCCAAGTGGGATTGTGTACTGATCATTACCACCAAGTATCATCAAGATTGGGTGAAAAAATATTTGCAGGTATTTCGGAAACTCGTTAATTCTGAGAAGGTTGGCAACCCCTCTCAATGAAAGTGCTTTTCCACAGTCTGTGCCTAGGGCTATTTGAAGAGGAAACAAACCACAGAGACAAAACTGAGAACTCCTTTATTTTGTCAAGTTTCAAAGAGCTACTACAAAGCATGTTGGATTTAGAGTTCCAAATTCATCTATCTATATAGGAGAGAACAGAAGGAAACCTAAATATAAAAACTGCTACTGTACACGAGCGCTTCAACCTAGAAGAACAAAATTTCCTGAGCCAAGTGGGATTTGTGTACTAATCATTACCACCAAGTATCATCAAGTTCGGGTGAAAAAATATTTGCTGGTGTTTCGGGAAGTCATTAATTCTTAGAAGGTTTGCAACCCCTCTCAATGAAAGTGCTTTTCCACAGTCTGTGCGTAAGGCTACTTGAAGAGGAAACAAACCATAGAGACAAAACTGAGAACTCCTTTATTTTGTCAAGTTTCAAAGAGCTACTACAAAACATGTTGGATTTAGAGTTCCAAATTCATCTATCTATATAGGAGAGAGCAGAGGGAATCCTAAATATAAAAACTGCTACTGTAGACGAACGCTTCAACCTAGAAGAACAAAATTTCGTTAGCCAAGTGGGATTTGTGTACTAATCATTACCACCAAGTGTCATCAAGATTGGGTGAAAAAATATTTGCTGGTATTTCGGAAACTCGTTAATTCTTAGAAGGTTGGCAACCCCTATCAATGAGAGTGCTTTTACACAGTCTGTTCCCAGGGCTACTTGAAGAGGAAACAAACCATAGAGACAAAACTGAGTACTCCTTTATTTTGTCAAGTTTCAAAGAGCTACTACAAACCATGTTGGATTTAGAGTTCCACATTCATCTATCTATATAGGAGAGAACAGAAGGAAACCTAAATAAAAAACTGCTACTGTACACGAACGCTTCAACCTAGAAGAACAAAATTTCCTGAGCCAAGTGGGATTTGTGTACTAATCATTACCAACAAGTATCATCAAGTTCGGGTGAAAAAATATTTGCTGGTATTTCGGGAAGTCGTTAATTCTTAGAAGGTTGGCAACCCCTCTCAATGAAAGTGCTTTCCCACAGTCTGTGCTGAGGGCAACTTGAAGAGGAAACAAACCATAGAGACAAAACTGAGAATTCCTTTATTTTGTAAAGTTTCAAAGAGCTACTACAAACCATGTTGGATTTAGAGTTCCACATTCATCTATCTATATAGGAGAGAACAGAGGGAAAACTAAATATAAAAACTGCTACTGTAGACGAACGTTTCAACCTAGAAGAACAAAATTTGGTGAGCCAAGTGGGATTTGTGTACTGATCATTACCACCAAGTATCATCAAGATTGGGTGAAAAATATTTGCTGGTATTTGGGAAAATCGTTAATTATTAGAAGCTTGGCAACACGTCTTAATGAAAGTGCTTTTACACAGTCTGTGCTTAGGGCTACTTAAAGCGGAAACAAACCATAGAGACAAAACTGAGAACTCCTTTATTTTGTCAAGTTTCAAAGAGCTACTACAAACCATGTTGGATTTAGAGTTCCAAATTCATCTATCTATATAGGAGAGCAGAGGGAAACCTAAATATACAAACTGCTACTGTAGACGAACGCTTCAACCTAGAAGAACAAAGTTTGGTGAGCCAAGTGGGATTTGTGTACTAATCATTACCACCACGTAACATCAAGATCGGGTGAAAAAATATTTGCTGGTATTTCGGGAAGTCGTTAATTCTTAGAAGCTTGGCAAACCCTCTCAATGAAAGTGCTTTTCCACAGTCTGTGCTGAGGGCTACTTGAAGAGTAAACAAACCATAGAGACAAAAATGAGAACTCCTTTATTTTGTAAAGTTTCAAAGAGCTCCTACAAACCATGTTGGATTTAGAGTTCCACATTCATGTATCTATATAGGAGAGAACAGAGGGAAAACTAAATATAAAAACTGCTACTGTAGACGAACGCTTCAACCTAGAAGAACAAAATTTGGTTAGCCAAGTGGGATTTGTTTACTGATCATTACCACCAAGTATCATCAAGATTGGGTGAAAAATATTTGGTGGTATTTGGGAAACTCGTTAATTCATAGAAGCTTGGCAACCCCTCTCAATGAAAGTCTTTTACACAGTCTGTGCTTAGGGGTACTTAAAGCGGAAACAAACCATAGAGACAAAACTGAGAACTCCTTCATTTTGTCAAGTTTCAAAGAGCTACTACAAACCATGTTGGATTTAGAGTTCCAAATTCATGTATCTATATAGGAGAGAGCAGAGGGAAACCTAAATATAAAAACTGCTACTGTAGACGAACGCTTCAACCTAGAAGAACAAAATTTGGTGAGCCAAGTGGGATTTGTGTACTGATCATTACCACCAAGTATCACCAAGATTGGGTGAAAAAATATTTGCTGGTATTTCGGAAACGCGTTAATTCTTAGAAGATTGACAACCCCTCTCAATGAAAGTGCTTTTTCACAGTCTGTGCTTAGGGCTACTTGAAGAGGAAACAAACCATAGAGACAAAACTGAGAACTCCTTTATTTTGTCAAGTTTCAAAGAGCTACTACTAACCATGTTGGATTTAGAGTTCCAAAATCATCTATCTATATAGGAGAGATCAGAGGGAATCCTACATATAAAAACTGCTTCTGTAGACGAACGCTTCAACCTAGAAGAACAAAATTTGGTGAGCCAAGTGGGATTTGTGTACTGATCATTACCACCAAGTATCATCAAGATTGGGTGAAAAAATATTTGCAGGTATTTCGGAAACGCGTTAATTCTTAGAAGCTTGACAACCCCTTTCAATGAAAGTGCTTTTACACAGTCTGTGCTTAGGGCTACTTAAAGCGGAAACAAACCATAGAGACAAAACTGAGAACTCCTTTATTTTGTCAAGTTTCAAATAGCTACTACAAACCATGTTGGATTTAGAGTTCCAAATTCATCTATCTATGTAGGATTGAGCAGATGGAAATCTAAATATAAAAACTGCTACTGTAGACGAACGCTTCAACCTAGAAGAACAACATTTGGTGAGCCAAGTTGGATTTGTGTACTCATCATTACCACCAAGTATCATCAAGATTGAGTGAAAAAATATTTGCAGGTGTTTCGGAAACTCGTTATTTCTTAGAAGGTTGGCAACCCCTCTCAATGAAAGTGCTTTTCCACAGTCTGTGCCTAGGGCTACTTGAAGAGGAAACAAACCATAGAGACAAAACTGAGAACTCCTTTATTTTGTCAAGTTTCAAAGAGCTACTACAAACCATGTTGGATTTAGAGTTCCAAATTCATCTATCTATATAGGAGAGAACAGAAGGAAACCTAAATAAAAAACTGCTACTGTACACGAACGCTTCAACCTAGAAGAACAAAAGTTCCTGAGCCAAGTGGGATTTGTGTACTAATCATTACCACCACGTATCATCAAGATCGGGTGAAAAAATATTTGCTGGTATTTCAGGAAGTCGTTAATTTTTAGAAGCTTGGCAAACCCTCTCAATGAAAGTGCTTTTCCACAGTCTGCGCTGAGGGCTACTTGAAGAGGAAACAAACCATAGAGACAAAACTGAGAAATCCTTTATTTTGTAAAGTTTCAAAGAGCTACTACTATCCATGTTGGATTTATAGTTCCACATTCATCTCTCTATATAGGAGAGAACAGAGGAAAAACTAAATATAAAAACTACTACTGTAGATGAATGCTTCAACCTAGAAGAACAAAATTTCGTGAGCCAAGTGGGATTTGTGTACTGATCATTACCACCAAGTATCATCAAAATTGGGTGAAAAATATTTGCTGGTATTTGGGAAAATCCTTAATTCTTAGAAGCTTGGCAACCCCTCTCAATGAACGTGCTTTTACACAGTCTGTGCCTAGGGCTACATGAAGAGGAAACAAACCATAGAGACAAAACTGAGAACTCCTTTATTTTGTAAAGTTTCAAATAGCTACTACAAACCATGTTGGATTTATAGTTCCACATTAATCTATCTTTATAGGAGAGAATAGAGGGAAAACTAAATATAAAAACTACTACTATAGATGAACGCTTCAACCTAGAAGAACAAAATTGGGTGAGCCAAGTGGGATTTGTGTACTGATCATTACCACCAAGTATCATCAAGATTGGGTGAAAAAATATTTGCTGGTATTTCGGAAACGCGTTAATTCTTAGAAGCTTGACAACCCCTCTCAATGAAAGTGCTTTTCCACAGTCTGTGCTTAGGGCTAATTGAGAGGAAACAAACCATAGAGACAAAACTGAGAACTCCATTATTTTCTGAAGTTTCAAAGAGCTACTACGAACCATGTTGGATTTAGAGTTCCACATTCATGTATCTTTATAGGAGAGAACAGAGGGAAAACTAAATATAAAAACTGCTACTGTAGACGAACGCTTCAACCTAGAAGAACAAAATTTCGTGAGCCAAGTGGGATTTGTGTACTGATCATTACCACCAAGTATCATCAAGATCGGGTAAAAAATATTTGCTGCTATTTCGGAAACTCGTTAATTCTTAGAAGCTTGGCAACCTCTCCCAATGAAAGTGCTTTTCCACAGTCTGCGCTGAGGGCTACTTGAAGAGGAAACAAACCATAGAGACAAAACTGAGAAATCCTTTATTTTGTAAAGTTTCAAAGAGCTACTACTAACCATGTTGGATTTATAGTTCCACATTCATCTATCTATATAGTAGAGAACAGAGGAAAAACTAAATATAAAAACTACTACTGTAGATGAACGCTTCAACCTAGAAGAACAAAATTGGGTGAGCCAAGTGGGATTTGTGTACTGATCATTACCACCAAGTATCATCAAGATTGGGTGAAAAAATATTTGCTGGTATTTCGGAAACGCGTTAATTCTTAGAAGCTTGACAACCCCTCTCAATGAAAGTGCTTTTCCACAGTCTGTGCTTAGGGCTAATTGAGAGGAAACAAACCATAGAAACAAAACTGAGAACTCCATTATTTTCTGAAGTTTCAAAGAGCTACTACGAACCATGTTGGATTTAGAGTTCCAAATTCATCTATCTTTATAGGAGAGAACAGAGGGAAACCTAAATATAAAAACTGCTACTGTAGACGAACGCATCAACCTAGAAAAACAAAATTTGGTGAGCCAAGTGGGATTTGTGTACTGATCATTAAAACCAAGATCATCAAGATTGGGTGAAAAAATATTTGCAGGTATTTCGGAAAATCGTTAATTCTTAGAAGCTTGACAACCCCTCTCAATGAAAGTGCTTTTCCACAGTCTGTGCTTAGGGCTACGTAAAGAGGAAACAAACCATAGAGACAAAACAGAGAACTCCTTTATTTTGTCATGTTTCAAAGAGCTACTACGACCCATGTTGGATTTAGAGTTCCAAATTCATCTATCTATATAGGAGAGAGCAGAGGGAATCCTAAATATAAAAACTGCTACTGTAGACAAACGCTTCAACCTAGAAGAACAAAATTTGGTTAGCCAAGTGGGATTTGTGTACTAATCATTACCACCAAGTATCATCAAGATCGGGTGAAAAAAAATTTGCTGGTATTTCGGAAACTCGTTAATTCTTAGAAGGTTGGCAACCCCTATCAATGAAAGTGCTTTTACACAGTCTGTGCTTAGGGCTACTTAATGCGGAAACGAACCATTGAGACAAAACTGCGAACTCCTTTATTTTGTCAAGTTTCAAAGAGCTACTACAAATCATGTTGGATTTAGAGTTCCACATTCATCTATCTATATAGGAGAGAACAGAGGGAAAACTAAATATAAAAACTACTACTGTAGATGAACGCTTCAACCTAGAAGAACAAAATTTGGTGAGCCAAGTGGGATTTGTGTACTGATCATTAACACCAAGTATCATCAAGATTGGGTGAAAAAATATATGCTGGTATTTCGGAAACTCGTTAATTCTTAGAAGCATAACAACCCCTCTCAATGAAAGTGCTTTTCCACAGTCTGTGCTTAGGGCTACTTAAAGAGGAAACAAACCATAGAGACAAAACTGAGAACTCTTTTATTTTGTCTAGTTTCAAAGAGTCTACTACGAACCATGTTGGATTTAGAGTTCCAAATTCATCTATCTATATAGGAGAGAGCAGAGGGAATCCTAAATATAAAAACTTCTACTGTAGAGGAACGCTTCAACCTAGAAGAACAAAATTTGGTTAGCCAAGTGGGATTTGTGTACTGATCATTACCACCAAGTATCATCAAGATTGGGTGAAAAAATATTTGCTGGTATTTCGGAAACTCGTTAATTCTTAGAAGGTTGGAAACCCCTATCAATGAAAGTGCTTTTCCACAGTCTGTGCCTAGGGCTACTTGAAGAGGAAACAAACCATAGAGACAAAACTGATAACTCCTTTATTTTGTCAAGTTTCAAAGTGCTACTACGAACCATGTTGGATTTAGAGTTCCAAATTCATCTATCTATATCAGAGAGAACAGAAGGAAACCTAAATATAAAAACTGCTACTGTACACGAACGCTTCAACCTAGAAGAACAAAATTTCATGAGCCAAGTTTGATTTGTGTACAAATCATTACCACCAAGTATCATCAAGATCGGGTGAAAAAATATTTGCTGGTATTTCGGAAACTCGTTAATTCTTAGAAGCTTGGCAACTTCTCTCAATGAAAGTGCTTTTCCACAGTCTGTACTGAGGGCTACTTGAAGAGGAAACAAACATTAGAGAAAGAACTTAGAACTCCTTTATTTTGTCTAGTTTCAAAGAGCTACTACGAACCTTGTTGGATTTAGAGTTCCAAATTCATCTATCTATTTAGGACAGAGCAGAGGGAATCCTAAATATAAAAACTGCTTCTGTAGACGAACGCTTCAACCTAGAAGAACAAAATTTGGTGAGCCAAGTGGGATTTGTGTACTGATCATTACCACCAAGTATCATCAAGATTGGGTGAAAAAATATTTGCTGGTATTTCGGAAACTCGTTAATTCTTAGAAGCTTGACAACCCCTCTCAATGAAAGTGCTTTTCCACAGTCTGTGCTTTGGGCTACTTAAAGAGGAAACAAACCATAGAGACAAAACTGAGAACTCCTTTATTTTGTCAAGTTTCAAGGAGCTACTACAAACCATGTTGGATTTAGAGTTCCAAATTCATCTATCTATATAGGAGAGAGCAGATGGAAATATAAATATAAAAACTGCTACTGTAGACGAACGCTTCAACCTAGAAGAACAAAATTTGGTGAGCCAAGTGGGATTTGTGTACTGATCATTACCACCAAGTATCATCAAGATTGGGTGAAAAAATATATGCTGGTATTTCGGAAACGCGTTAATTCTTAGAAGCTTGACAACCCCTCTCAATGAAATTGCTTTTCCACAGTCTGTGCTTCGGGCTACTTGAAGAGGAAACAAACCATAGAGACAAAACTGAGAACTCCTTTATTTTGTGAAGTTTCAAAGAGCTACTACGAACCGTGTTGGATTTAGAGTTGCAAATTCATCTATCTATATAGGACAGAGCAGAGGGAATCTTAAATATAAAAACTGCTTCTGTAGACGAACGCTTCAACCTAGAAGAACAAAATTTGGTGAGCCACGTGGGATTTGTGTACTGATCATTACCACCAAGTATCATCAATATTGGGTGAAAAAATATTTGCAGTTATTTCGGAAACTCGTTAATTCTTAGAAGTTTGGCAACCCTCTCAATGAAAGTGCTTTTCCACAGTCTGTGCCTAGGGCTACTTGAAGAGGAAACAAACCATAGATACAAAACTGAGAACTCCTTTATTTTGTCAAGTTTCAAAGAGCTACTCCAAACCATGTTGGATTTAGAGTTCCAAATTCATCTATCTATATTGGAGAGAACAGAAGGAAACCTAAATATAAAAACTGCTACTGTACACGAACGCTTCAACCTATAAGAACAAAATTTGGTGAGCCAAGTGGGATTTGTGTACTGATCATTACCACCAAGTATCATCAAGATTGCATAAAAAAAATTTGCTGGTGTTTCGGAAACTCGTAAATTCTTAGAAGCTTGGCAACCCCTTTCGATGAAAGTGCTTTTCCACAGTCTGTGCCTAGGGCTACTTGAAGAGGAAACAAACCATAGAGAAAAAACTGATAACTCCTTTATTTTGTCAAGTTTCAAAGATCTAGTACAAACCATGTTGGATTTAGAGTTCCAAATTCATCTATCTATATAGGATTGAGCAGATGGAAATCTAAATATAAAAACTGCTACTGTAGACGAACGGTTCAACCTAGAAGAACAAAATTTGGTGAGCCAAGTGGGATTTGTGTACTGATCATTTCCACCAAGTATCATCAAGATTGGCTGAAAAAATATATGCTGGTATTTCGGAAAAGCGTTAATTCTTAGAAGCTTGACAACCCCTCTCAATGAAAGTGCTTTTCCACAGTCTGTGCTTTGGGCTACTTGAAGAGGAAACAAACCATAGAGACAAAACTGAGAACTCCTTTATTTCGTGAAGTTTCAAAGAGCTACTATGAACCGTGTTGGATTTAGAGTTCCAAATTCATCTATCTATATAGGACAGAGCAGAGGGAATCTTAAATATAAAAACTGCTTCTGTAGACGAACGCTTCAACCTAGAAGAACAAAATTTTGAGCCAAGTGGGATTTGTGTACTGATCATTACCACCAAGTATCATCAATATTGGGTGTAAAAATATTTGCAGGTATTTCGGATACTCATTAATTCTTAGAAGCTTGGCAACCCCTCTCAATGAAAGTGCTTTTCCACAGTCTGTGCCTAGGGCTACTTGAAGAGGAAACAAACCATAGATACAAAACTGAGAACTCCTTTATTTTGTCAAGTTTCAAAGAGCTACTCCAAACCATGTTGGATTTAGAGTTCCAAATTCATCTATCTATATTGGAGAGAACAGAAGGAAACCTAAATATAAAAACTGCTACTGTACACGAACGCTTCAACCTAGAAGAACAAAATTTGGTGAGCCAAGAGCGATTTGTGTACTGATCATTACCACCAAGTATCATCAAGATTGGGTGAAAAAATATTTGCTGGTATTTCGGAAACTCGTTAATTCTTAGAAGCTTGGCAACCCCTCTCAATGAAAGTGCTTTTCCACAGTCTGTGCCTAGGGCTACTTGAAGAGGAAACAAACCATAGAGACAAAACTGAGAACTCCTTTATTTTGTCAAGTTTCAAAGAGCTACTACGAACCACGTGGGATTTAGAGTTCCAAATTCATCTATCTATATAGGAGAGAACAGAAGGAAACCTAAATATAAAAACTGCTACTGTAGACGAACGCTTCAACCTAGAAGAACAAAATTTCGTGAGCCAAGTGGGATTTGTGTACTAATCATTACCACCAAGTATGATCAAGATCGGGTGAAAAAATATTTGCTGGTATTTCGGGAAGTCGTTAATTCTTAGAAGCTTGGCAACCCCTCTCAATGAAAGTGCTTTTCCACAGTCTGTGCTGAGGGCTACTTGAAGAGGAAAAAACCATAGAGAAAAAACTGAGACCTCCTTTATTTTGTCAAGTTTCAAAGAGCTACTACAAATCATGTTGGATTTACAGTTCCACATTCATCTATTTATATAGGAGAGAACAGAGGGAAAACTAAATATAAAAACTACTACTGTAGATGAACGCTTCAACCTAGAAGAACAAAATTTGGTGAGCCAAGTGGGATTATGTACTGATCTTTACCACCAAGTATCATAAAAATTGGGTGAAAAATATTTGCTGGTATTTGGGAAACTCGTTAATTATTAGAAGGTTGGCAACCCCTCTCAATGAAAGTGCTTTTACACAGTCTGTGCTTAGGGCTACTTAAAGCGGAAACAAACCATAGAGACAAAACTGAGAACTCCTTTATTTTGTCAAGTTTCAAAGAGCTACTACAAACCATGTTGGATTTAAAGTTCCAAATTCATGTATCTATATAGGAGAGAGCAGAGGGAAACCTAAATATAAATACTGCTACTGTAGACGAACGCTTCAACCTAGAAGAACAAAATTGGGTGAGCCAAGTGGGATTTGGGTACTGATCATTTCCACCAAGTATCATCAAGATTGGGTGAAAAAATATATGCTGGTATTTCGGAAACTCGTTAATTCTTAGAAGCATGACAACTCCTCTCAATGAAAGTGCTTTTCCACAGTCTGTGCTTAGGGCTACTTAAAGAGGAAACAAACCATAGAGACAAAACTGAGAACTCTTTTATTTTGTCTAGTTTCAAAGAGCTACTACGAACCATGTTGGATTTAGACTTCCAAATTCATCTATCTATATAGGAGAGAGCAGAGGGAATCCTAAATATAAAAACTGCTACTGTAGAGGAACGCTTCAACCTAGAAGAACAAAATTTGGTTAGCCAAGTGGGATTTGTGTACTGATCATTACCACCAAGTATCATCAAGATTGGGTGAAAAAATATTTGCTGGTATTTCGGAAACTCGTTAATTCTTAGAAGGTTGGAAACCCCTATCAATGAAAGTGCTTTTCCACAGTCTGTGCCTAGGGCTACTTGAAGAGGAAACAAACCATAGAGACAAAACTGATAACTCCTTTATTTTGTCAAGTTTCAAAGTGCTACTACGAACCATGTTGTATTTAGAGTTCCAAATTCATCTATCTATATCAGAGAGAACAGAAGGAAACCTAAATATAAAAACTGCTACTGTACACGAACGCTTCAACCTAGAAGAACAAAATTTCATGAGCCAAGTTTGATTTGTGTACAAATCATTACCACCAAGTATCATCAAGATCGGGTGAAAAAATATTTGCTGGTATTTCGGAAACTCGTTAATTCTTAGAAGCTTGGCAACTTCTCTCAATGAAAGTGCTTTTCCACAGTCTGTACTGAGGGCTACTTGAAGAGGAAACAAACATTAGAGAAAGAACTTAGAACTCCTTTATTTTGTCTAGTTTCAAAGAGCTACTACGAACCTTGTTGGATTTAGAGTTCCAAATTCATCTATCTATTTAGGACAGAGCAGAGGGAATCCTAAATATAAAAACTGCTTCTGTACACGAACGCTTCAACCTAGAAGAACAAAATTTGGTGAGCCAAGTGGGATTTGTGTACTGATCATTACCACCAAGTATCATCAAGATTGGGTGAAAAAATATTTGCTGGTATTTCGGAAACTCGTTAATTCTTAGAAGCTTGACAACCCCTCTCAATGAAAGTGCTTTTCCACAGTCTGTGCTTTGGGCTACTTAAAGAGGAAACAAACCATAGAGACAAAACTGAGAACTCCTTTATTTTGTCAAGTTTCAAGGAGCTACTACAAACCATGTTGGATTTAGAGTTCCAAATTCATCTATCTATATAGGAGAGAGCAGATGGAAATATAAATATAAAAACTGCTACTGTAGACGAACGCTTCAACCTAGAAGAACAAAATTTGGTGAGCCAAGTGGGATTTGTGTACTGATCATTACCACCAAGTATCATCAAGATTGGGTGAAAAAATATATGCTGGTATTTCGGAAACGCGTTAATTCTTAGAAGCTTGACAACCCCTCTCAATGAAATTGCTTTTCCACAGTCTGTGCTTCGGGCTACTTGAAGAGGAAACAAACCATAGAGACAAAACTGAGAACTCCTTTATTTTGTGAAGTTTCAAAGAGCTACTACGAACCGTGTTGGATTTAGAGTTGCAAATTCATCTATCTATATAGGACAGAGCAGAGGGAATCTTAAATATAAAAACTGCTTCTGTAGACGAACGCTTCAACCTAGAAGAACAAAATTTGGTGAGCCACGTGGGATTTGTGTACTGATCATTACCACCAAGTATCATCAATATTGGGTGAAAAAATATTTGCAGGTATTTCGGAAACTCGTTAATTCTTAGAAGTTTGGCAACCCTCTCAATGAAAGTGCTTTTCCACAGTCTGTGCCTAGGGCTACTTGAAGAGGAAACAAACCATAGATACAAAACTGAGAACTCCTTTATTTTGTCAAGTTTCAAAGAGCTACTCCAAACCATGTTGGATTTAGAGTTCCAAATTCATCTATCTATATTGGAGAGAACAGAAGGAAACCTAAATATAAAAACTGCTACTGTACACGAACGCTTCAACCTATAAGAACAAAATTTGGTGAGCCAAGTGGGATTTGTGTACTGATCATTACCACCAAGTATCATCAAGATTGCATAAAAAAAATTTGCTGGTGTTTCGGAAACTCGTTAATTCTTAGAAGCTTGGCAACCCCTTTCGATGAAAGTGCTTTTCCACAGTCTGTGCCTAGGGCTACTTGAAGAGGAAACAAACCATAGAGACAAAACTGATAACTCCTTTATTTTGTCAAGTTTCAAAGTGCTACTACGAACCATGATGGATTTAGAGTTCCAAATTCATCTATCTATATCAGAGAGAACAGAAGGAAACCTAAATATTAAAACTGCTACTCTACACGAACGCTTCAACCTAGAAGAACAAAATTTCATGAGCCAAGTTTGATTTGTGTACAAATCATTACCACCAAGTATCATCAAGATCGGGTGAAAAAATATTTGCTGGTATTTCGGAAACTCGTTAATTCTTAGAAGCTTGGCAACTTCTCTCAATGAAAGTGCTTTTCCACAGTCTGTACTGAGGGCTACTTGAAGAGGAAACAAACATTAGAGAAAGAACTTAGAACTCCTTTATTTTGTCTAGTTTCAAAGAGCTACTACGAACCTTGTTGGATTTAGAGTTCCAAATTCATCTATCTATTTAGGACAGAGCAGAGGGAATCCTAAATATAAAAACTGCTTCTGTAGACGAACGCTTCAACCTAGAAGAACAAAATTTGGTGAGCCAAGTGGGATTTGTGTACTGATCATTACCACCAAGTATCATCAAGATTGGGTGAAAAAATATTTGCTGGTATTTCGGAAACTCGTTAATTCTTAGAAGCTTGACAACCCCTCTCAATGAAAGTGCTTTTCCACAGTCTGTGCTTTGGGCTACTTAAAGAGGAAACAAACCATAGAGACAAAACTGAGAACTCCTTTATTTTGTCATGTTTCAAGGAGCTACAAGAAACCATGTTGGATTTAGAGTTCCAAATTCATCTATCTATATAGGAGAGAGCAGATGGAAATATAAATATAAAAACTGCTACTGTAGACGAACGCTTCAACCTAGAAGAACAAAATTTGGTGAGCCAAGTGGGATTTGTGTACTGATCATTACCACCAAGTATCATCAAGATTGCGTGAAAAAATATATGCTGGTATTTCGGAAACGCGTTAATTCTTAGAAGCTTGGCAACTTCTCTCAATGAAAGTGCTTTTCCACAGTCTGTGCTGAGGGCTACTTGAAGAGGAAACAAACATTAGAGACAGAACTGAGAACTCCTTTATTTTGTAGAGTTTCAAAGAGCTACTACAAACCATGTTGGATTTAGAGTTCCACATTCATCTATCTATATAGGAGAGAACAGAGGGAAAACTAAATATAAAAACTACTACTGTAGATGAACGCTTCAACCTAGAAGAACAAAATTTGGTGAGCCAAGTGGGATTTGTGTACTGATCATTACCACCAAGTTTCATCAAGATTGGGTGAAAAAATATTTGCTGGTATTTCAGAGATGCGTTAATTCTTAGAAGCTTGACAACCCCTCTCAATGAAAGTGCTTTTCCACAGTCTGTGCTTAGGGCTACTTGAAGAGGAAACAAACCATAGAGACAAAACTGAGAACTCCTTTATTTTGTGAAGTTTCAAAGAGCTACTACGAACCTTGTTGGATTTAGAGTTCCAAATTCATCTATCTATTTAGGACAGAGCAGAGGGAATCCTAAATATAAAAACTGCTTCTGTAGACGAACGCTTCAACCTTGAAGAACAAAATTTGGTGAGCCAAGTGGGATTTGTGTACTGATCATTACCACCAAGTATCATCAAGATTGGGTGAAAAAATATTTTCTGGTATTTCGGAAACTCGTTAATTCTTAGAAGCTTGACAACCCCTCTCAATGAAAGTGCTTTTCCACAGTCTGTGCTTTGGGCTACTTAAAGAGGAAACAAACCATAGGGACAAAACTGAGAACTCCTATTTTTTGTCAAGTTTCAAGGAGCTACTACAAACCATGTTGGATTTAGAGTTCCACATTCATCTATCTATATAGGAGAGAGCAGATGGAAATATAAATATAAAAACTGCTACTGTAGACGAACGCTTCAACCTAGAAGAACAAAATTTGGTGAGCCAAGTGGGATTTGTGTACTGATCATTACCACCAAGTATCATCAAGATTGGGTGAAAAAATATATGCTGTTATTTCGGAAACCCGTTAATTCTTAGAAGCTTGACAACCCCTCTCAATGAAATTGCTTTTCCACAGTCTGTGCTTCGGGCTACTTGAAGAGGAAACAAACCATAGAGACAAAACTGAGAACTCCTTTATTTTGTGAAGTTTCAAAGAGCTACTACGAACCGTGTTGGATTTAGAGTTGCAAATTCATCTATCTATATAGGACAGAGCAGAGGGAATCTTAAATATAAAAACTGCTTCTGTAGACGAACGCTTCAACCTAGAAGAACAAAATTTATTGAGCCACGTGGGATTTGTGTACTGATCATTACCACCAAGTATCATCAATATTGGGTGAAAAAAATATTTGCAGGTATTTCGGAAACTCGTTAATTCTTAGAAGTTTGGCAACCCTCTCAATGAAAGTGCTTTTCCACAGTCTGTGCCTAGGGCTACTTGAAGAGGAAACAAACCATAGATACAAAACTGAGAACTCCTTTATTTTGTCAAGTTTCAAAGAGCTACTCCAAACCATGTTGGATTTAGAGTTCCAAATTCATCTATCTATATTGGAGAGAACAGAAGGAAACCTAAATATAAAAACTGCTACTGTACACGAACGCTTCAACCTTTAAGTACAAAATTTGGTGAGCCAAGTGGGATTTGTGTACTGATCATTACCACCAAGTATCATCAAGATTGTGTGAAAAATATTTGCTGGTATTTGGGAAACTCGTTAATTATTAGAATGTTGGCAACCCCTCTCAATGAAAGTGCTTTTACACAGTCTGTGCTTAGGGCTACTTAAAGCGGAAACAAACCATAGAGACAAAACTGAGAACTCCTTTATTTTGTCAAGTTTCAAAGAGCTACTCCAAACCCTGTTGGATTTAGAGTTCCAAATTCATCTATGTATATAAGAGAGAACAGAGGGAAAACTAAATATAAAAACCGATACTGTAGACGAACGCTTCAACCTAGAAGAACAAAATTTGCTGAGCCAAGTGGGATTTGTGTACACATCATTACCACCAAGTATCATCAAGATCGGGTGAAAAAATATTTGCTGGTATTTCGGGAAGTCGTTAATTCTTAGAAGCTTGGCAACCTCTCTCAATGAAAGTGCTTTTCCACAGTCTGTGCTGAGGGCTACTTGAAGAGGAAACAAACCATAGAGACAAAACTGAGAACTCCTTTATTTTGTAAAGTTTCAAAGAGCTACTACAAATCATGTTGGATTTAGAGTTCCACATTCATCTATCTATATAGGAGAGAACAGAGAAAAAACTAAAAATAAAAACTACTACTGTAGATGAACGCTTCAACCTAGAAGAACAAAATTTGGTTAGCCAAGTGGGATTTGTTTACTGATCATTACCACCAAGTATCATCAAGATTGGGTGAAAAATATTTGGTGGTATTTGGGAAACTCGTTAATTCATAGAAGCTTGGCAACCCCTCTCAATGAAAGTGCTTTTACACAGTCTGTGCTTAGGGCTACTTAAAGCGGAAACAAACCATAGAGACAAAACTGAGAACTCCTTCATTTTGTCAAGTTTCAAAGAGCTACTACAAACCATGTTGGATTTAGAGTTCCAAATTCATGTATCTATATAGGAGAGAGCAGAGGGAAACCTAAATATAAAAACTGCTACTGTAGACGAACGCTTCAACCTAGAAGAACAAAATTTGGTGAGCCAAGTCTGATTTGTGTACTGATCATTACCACCAAGTATCATCAAGATTGGGTGAAAAAATATATGCTGGTATTTCGGAAACGTGTTAATTCTTAGAAGCTTGACAACCCCTCTCAATGAAAGTGCTTTTCAACAGTCTGTGCTTAGGGCTACTTGAAGAGGAAACAAACCGTAGAGACAAAACTGAGAACTCCTTTATTTTGTGAAGTTTCAAAGAGCTACTACGAACCGTGTTGGATTTAGAGTTGCAAATTCATCTATCTATATAGGACAGAGCAGAGGGAATCTTAAATATAAAAACTGCTTCTGTAGATGAACGCTTCAACCTAGAAGAACAAAGTTTGGTGAGCCACGTGGGATTTGTGTACTGATCATTACCACCAAGTATCATCAAGATTGGGTGAAAAAATATTTGCAGGTATTTCGGAAACTCTTTAATTCTTAGAAGTTTGGCAACCCCTCTCAATGAAAGTGCTTTTCCACAGTCTGTGCTTAGGGCTACTTGAAGAAGAAACAAACCATAGAGACAAAACTGAGAACTCCTTTATTTTGTCAAGTTTCAAAGAGCTACTCCAAACCATGTTGGATTTAGAGTTCCAAATTCATCTATCTATATTGGAGAGAACAGAAGGAAACCTAAATATAAAAACTGCTACTGTACACGAACGCTTCAACCTATAAGAACACAATTTGGTGAGCCAAGTGGGATTTGTGTACTGATCATTACCACCAAGTATCATCAAGATTGCGTAAAAAAATATTTGCTGGTATTTCGGAAACTCGTTAATTCTTAGAAGCTTGGCAACCCCTCTCGATGAAAGTGCTTTTCCACAGTCTGTGCCTAGGGCTATTGAAGAGGAAACAAACGATAGAGACAAAACTGAGAACTCCTTTATTTTGTCAAGTTTCAAAGAGATACTACAAACCCTGTTGGATTTAGAGTTAAAAATTCATCTATGTATATAAGAGAGAACAGAGGGAAAACGAAATATAAAAACCGATACTGTAGACGAACGCTTCAACCTAGAAGAACAAAATTTGCTGAGCCAAGTGGGATTTGTGTACAAATCATTACCACCAAGTATCATCAAGATTGGGTGAAAAAGTATTTGCTGGTATTTCGGAAACTCGTTAATTCTTAGAAGCTTGGCAACCCCTCTCAATGAAAGTGCTTTTCCACAGTCTGTGCCTAGGGCTACTTGAAGAGGAAACAAACCATAGAGACAAAACTGAGAACTCCTTTATTTTGTCAAGTTTCAAAGAGCTACTACGAACCACGTGGGATTTAGAGTTCCAAATTCATCTATCTATATAGGAGAGAACAGAAGGAAACCTAAATATAAAAACTGCTACTGTACACGAACGCTTCAACCTAGAAGAACAAAATTTCGTGAGCCAAGTGGGATTTGTGTACTAATCATTACCACCAAGTATCATCAAGATCCGGTGAAAAAATATTTGCTGGTATTTCGGGAAGTCGTTAATTCTTAGAAGCTTGGCAACCCCTCTCAATGAAAGTGCTTTTCCACAGTCTGTGCTGAGGGATACTTGAAGAGGAAACAAACCATAGAGACAAAACTGAGAACTCCTTTATTTTGTAAAGTTTCAAAGAGCTACTACAAACCATGTTGGATTTAGAGTTCCACATTCATCTATCTATATAGGAGAGAAGAGAGGGAAAACTACATATAAAAATTACTACTGTAGACGAACGCTTCAACCTAGAAGAACAAAATTTGGTGAGCCAAGTGGGATTTGTGTACTGATCATTACCACCAAGTATCATCAAGATTGGGTGAAAAAATATTTGCTGGTATTTCGGAAAATCGTTAATTATTAGAAGCTTGGCAACCCCTCTCAATGAAAGTGCTTTTACACAGTCTGTGCTTAGGGCTACATAAAGAGGAAACAAACCATGGAGACAAAACTGAGAACTCCTTTATTTTGTCAAGTTTCAAAGAGATACTACAAACAATGTTGGATTTAGAGTTCCAAATTCATCTATCTATATAGGATTGAGCAGATGGAAATCTAAATATAAAAACTGCTACTGTAGACGATCGCTTCAACCTAGAACAACAAAATTTGGTGAGCCAAGTGGGATTTGTGTACTGATCATTACCACCAAGTATCATCAAGATTGGGTGAAAAAATATTTGCAGGTATTTCGGAAACTCGTTAATTCTTAGAAGGTTGGCAACCCCTCTCAATGAAAGTGCTTTTCCACAGTGTGTGCCTAGGCTACTTGAAGATTAACAAACCATAGAGACAAAACTGAGAACTCCTTTATTTTGTCAATTTTCAAAGAGCTACTACAAACCATGTTGGATTTAGAGTTCCAAATTCATCTATGTATATAGGAGAGAACACAAGGAAACCTAATAATAAAAAGTGCTACTGTACACGAACGCTTCAACCGAGAAGTACAAATTTCGTGAGCCAAGTGGGATTTGTGTACTAATCATTACCACCAAGTATCATCAAGATCAGGTGAAAAAATATTTGCTGGTACTTCGGAAACTCGTTAATTCTTAGAAGCTTGGCAAGCCCTCTCAATGAAAGTGCTTTTCCACAGTCTGCGCTGAGGGCTACTTGAAGAGGAAACAAACCATAGAGACAAAAATGAGAAGTCCTTTATTTTGTAAAGTTTCAAAAAGCTACTACAAACCATGTTGGATTTAGAGTTCCACATTCATCTATCTATATAGGAGAGAACAGAGGGAAAACTAAATATAAAAACTACTACTGTATATGAACGCTTAAACCTAGAAGAACAAAATTTCTTGAGCCAAGTGGGATTTGTGTACTAATCATTACCACCAAGTATCATCAAGATCGGGTGAAAAAATATTTGCTGGTATTTCGGAAACTCGTTAATTCTTAGAAGGTTGGCAACCCCTCTGAATGAAAGTGCTTTTCCACAGTCTGTGCCTAGGGCTACTTGAAGAGGAAACAAACCATAGAGACAAAACTGAGACTTCTTTATTTTGTCAAGTTTCAAAGAGCTACTACAAACCATGTTGGATTTAGAGTTCGAAATTCATCTATCTATATAGGAGAGAACATAAGGAAAACTAATAATAAAAAGTGCTACTGTACACGAACGCTTCAACCGAGAAGAACAAAATTTCGTGAGCCAAGTGGGATTTGTGTACTGATCATTACCACCAAGTATCATCAAGATTGGGTGAAAAATATTTGCTGGTATTTGGGAAACTCGTTAATTATTAGAAGCTTGGCAACCCCTCTCAATGAAAGTGCTTTTCCACAGTCGGTGCCTAGGGCTATTGAAGAGGAAACAAACCATAGAGACAAAACTGAGAACTCCTTTATTTTGTCAAGTTTCAAAGAGATACTACAAACCCTGTTGGATTTAGAGTTAAAAATTCATCTATGTATATAAGAGAGAACAGAGGGAAAACGAAATATAAAAACCGATACTGTAGACGAACGCTTCAACCTAGAAGAACAAAATTTACTGAGCAAAGTGGGATTTGTGTAAAAATCATTACCACCAAGTATCATCAAGATTGGGTGAAAAAGTATTTGCTGGTATTTCGGAAACTCGTTAATTCTTCGAAGCTTGGCAACCCCTATCAATGAAAGTGCTTTTCCACAGTCTGTGCCTAGGGCTACTTGAAGAGGAAACAAACCATAGAGACAAAACTGAGAACTACTTTATTTTGTCAAGTTTCAAAGAGCTACTACGAACCACGTGGGATTTAGAGTTCCAAATTCATCTATCTATATAGGAGAGAACAGAAGGAAACCTAAATATAAAAACTGCTACTGTACACGAACGCTTCAACCTAGAAGAACAAAATTTCGTGAGCCAAGTGGGATTTGTGTACTAATCATTACCACCAAGTATCATCAAGATCGGGTGAAAAAATATTTGCTGGTATTTCGGGAAGTCGTTAATTCTTAGAAGCTTGGCAACCTCTCTCAATGAAAGTGCTTTTCCACAGTCTGTGCTGAGGGCTACTTGAAGAGGAAACAAACCATAGAGACAAAACTGAGAACTCCTTTATTTTGTAAAGTTTCAAAGAGCTACTACAAATTATGTTGGATTTAGAGTTCCACATTCATCTATCTATATAGGAGAGAACAGAGGGAAAACTAAATATAAAAACTACTACTGTAGATGAACGCTTCAACCTAGAAGAACAAAATTTGGTGAGCCAAGTGGGATTTGTGTACTGATCATTACCACCAAGTATCATCAAGATTGGGTGAAAAATATTTGCTGGTATTTGGGAAACTCGTTAATTCTTAGAAGCTTGACAACCCCTTTCAATGAAAGTGCTTTTCCACAGTCTGTGCTTAGGGCTACTTAAAGAGGAAAAAAACCATAGAGACAAAACTGAGAACTCCTTTATTTTGTCAGTTTCAAAGAGCTACTACAAACCATGTTGGATTTAGAGTTCCAAGTTCATCTATTTATATAGGAGAGAGCAGATGGAAATATAAATATAAAAACTGCTACTGTAGACGAACGCTTCAACCAAGAAGAACAAAATTTGGTGAGCCAAGTGGGATTTGTGTACTGATCATTACCACCAAGTATCATCAAGATTGGGTGAAAAAATATATGCTGGTATTTCGGAAACGCGTTAATTCTTAGAAGCTTGACAACCCCTCCAAAGAAAGTGCTTTTCCACAGTCTGTGCTTAGGGCTACTTGAAGAGGAAACAAACCATAGAGACAAAACTGAGAACTCCTTTATTTTGTGAAGTTTCAAAGAGCTACTGTGAACCGTGTTGGATTTAGAGTTGCAAATTCATCTATCTATATAGGACAGAGCAGGGGGAATCTTAAATATAAAAAATGCTTCTGTAGACGAACGCTTCAACCAAGAAGAACAAAATTTGGTGAGCCACGTGGGATTTGTGTACTGATCATTACCACCAAGTATCATCAATATTGGGTGAAAAAATATTTGCAGGTATTTTGGAAACGCGTTAATTCTTAGAAGTTTGGCAACCCCTCTCAATGAAAGTGCTTTTCCACAGTCTGTGCCTAGGGCTACTTGAAGAGGAAACAAACCATAGATACAAAACTGAGAACTCCTTTATTTTTTCAAGTTTCAAAGAGCTACTCCAAACCATGTTGGATTTAGAGTTCCAAATTCATCTATCTATATAGGAGAGAACAGAAGGAAACCTAAATATAAAAAATGCAACTGTACACGAACGCTTCAACCTATAAGAACAAAATTTGGTGAGCCAAGTGGGATTTGTGTACTGATCATTACCACCAAGTATCATCAAGATTGCGTAAAAAAATATTTGCTGGTATTTCGGAAACTCGTTAATTCTTAGAAGCTTGCCAAACCCTCTCGATGAAAGTGCTTTTCCACAGTCTGTGCCTAGGGCTACTTGAAGAGGAAACAAACCATAGAGACAAAACTGAGAACTCCTTTATCTTGTCAAGTTTCAAAGAGCAACTACAAACCATGTTGGATTTAGAGTTCCAACTTCATCTATCTATATAGGAGAGAACAAAGGGAAACCTAAATATAAAAACTGCTACTGTAGACGAACGCTTCAACCTAGAAGAACAAAATTTGATGAGCCAGGTGGGATTTGTGTAAAATCATTACCACCAAGTATCATCAAGATTGGGTGAAAAAGTATTTGCTGGTATTTCGGAAACTCGTTAATTCTTAGAAGCTTGGCAACCCCTCTCAATGAAAGTGCTTTTCCACAGTCTGTGCCTAGGGCTACTTGAAGAGGAAACAAACCATAGAGACAAAACTGAGAACTCCTTTATTTTGTCACGTTTCAAAGAGCTACTACAAACCATGTTGGATTTAGAGTTCCAAATTCATCTATCTATATAAGAGAGAACAGAAGGAAACCTAAATATAAAAACTGCTACTGTACACGAACGCTTCAACCTAGAAGAACAAAATTTTCTGAGCCAAGTGGGATTTGTGTACAAATCATTACCACCAAGTATCATCAAGATCGGGTGAAAAAAATATTTGCTGGTATTTCGGAAACTCGTTAATTCTTAGAAGCTTGGCAACCCCTCTCAATGAAAGTGCTTTTCCACAGTCTGTTCTGAGGGCTACTTGAAAAGGAAACAAACCTTAGAGACAGAACTGAGAACTCCTGTATTTTGTAAAGTTTCAAAGAGCTACTACAAACCATGTTGGATTTAGAGATCCACATTCATCTATCTATATAGGAGAGAACAGAGGGAAAACTAAATATAATAACTACTACTGTAGATGAACGCTTCAACCTAGAAGAACAAAATTTGGTGATCAAGTGGGATTTGTGTACTGATCATTACCACCAAGTATCATCAAGATTGGGTGAAAAAATATTTGCTGGTATTTCGGAAACTCGTTAATTCTTAGAAGGTTGGAAACCCTTCTCAATGAAAGTGCTTTTCCACAGTCTGTGCCTAGCGCTACTTGAAGAGGAAACAAACCATAGATACAAAACTGAGAACTCCTTTATTTTGTCAAGTTTCAAAGAGCTACTCCAAACCATGTTGGATTTAGAGTTCCAAATTCATCTATCTATATAGGAGAGAACAGAAGGAAACCTAAATATAAAAAATGCTACTCTACACTAACGCTTCAACGTATAAGAACAAAATTTGGTGAGCCAAGTGGGAATTTGTGTACTGATCATTACCACCAAGTATCATCAAGATTGCGTAAAAAAATATTTGCTGGTATTTCGGAAACTCGTTAATTCTTAGAAGCTTGGCAACCCCTCTCGATGAAAGTGCTTTTCCACAGTCTGTGCCTAGGGCTATTGAAGAGGAAACAAACCATAGAGACAAAACTGAGAACTCCTTTATTTTGTCAAGTTTCAAAGAGATACTACAAACCCTGTTGGATTTAGAGTTAAAAATTCATCTATGTATATAAGAGAGAACAGAGGGAAAACTAAATATAAAAACCGATACTGTAGACGAACGCTTCAACCTAGAAGAACAAAATTTGCTGAGCCAAGTGGGATTTGTGTACAAATCATTACCACCAAGTATCATCAAGATTGGGTGAAAAAGTATTTGCTGGTATTTCGGAAACTCGTTAATTCTTAGAAGCTTGGCAACCCCTCTCAATGAAAGTGCTTTTCCACAGTCTGTCCCTAGGGCTACTTGAAGAGGAAACAAACCATAGAGACAAAACTGAGAACTCCTTTATTTTGTCAAGTTTCAAAGAGCTACTACGAACCACGTGGGATTTAGAGTTCCAAATTCATCTATCTATATAGGAGAGAACAGAAGGAAACCTAAATATAAAAAACTGCTACTGTACACGAACGCTTCAACCTAGAGAAGAAAATTTGGTGAACCAAGTGGGATTTGTGTACTGATCATTACCACCAAGTATCATCAAGATCGGGTGAAAAAATATTTGCTGGTATTTCGGGAAGTCGTTAATTCTTAGAAGCTTGGCAACCCCTCTCAATGAAAGTGCTTTTCCACAGTCTGTGCTGAGGGCTACTTGAAGAGGAAACAAACCATAGAGACAAAACTGAGAACTCCTTTATTTTGTAAAGTTTCAAAGAGCTACTACAAATTATGTTGGATTTAGAGTTCCACATTCATCTATCTATATAGGAGAGAACAGAGGGAAATCTAAATATAAAAACTACTACTGTAGATGAACGCTTCAACCTAGAAGAACAAAATTTGGTGAGACAAGTGGGATTTGTGTACTGATCATTACCACCAAGTATCATCAAGATTGGGTGAAAAATATTTGCTGGTATTTGGGAAACTCGTTAATTCTTAGAAGCTTGACAACCCCTCTCAATGAAAGTGCTTTTCCACAGTCTGTGCTTAGGGCTACTTAAAGAGGAAACAAACCATAGAGACAAAACTGAGAACTCCTTTATTTTGTCAGTTTCAAAGAGCTACTACAAACCATGTTGGATTTAGAGTTCCAAATTCATCTATTTATATAGGAGAGAGCAGATGGAAATATAAATATAAAAACTGCTACTGTAGACGAACGCTTCAACCAAGAAGAACAAAATTTGGTGAGCCAAGTGGGATTTGTGTACTGATCATTACCACCAAGTATCATCAAGATTGGGTGAAAAAATATATGCTGGTATTTCTGAAACGCGTTAATTCTTAGAAGCTTGACAACCCCTCACAATGAAAGTGCTTTTCCACAGTCTGTGCTTAGGGCTACTTGAAGAGGAAACAAACCCTAGAGACAAAACTGAGAACTCCTTTATTTTGTGAAGTTTCAAAGAGTTACTGTGAACCGTGTTAGATTTAGAGTTGCAAATTCATCTATCTATATAGGACAGAGCAGAGGGTATCTAAATATAAAAACTGCTTCTGTAGACGAACGCTTCAACCTAGAAGAACAAAATTTGGTGAGCCACGTGGGATTTGTGTACTGATCATTACCACCAAGTATCATCAATATTGGGTGAAAAAATATTTGCAGGTATTTTGGAAACGCGTTAATTCTTAGAAGTTTGGCAACCCCTCTCAATGAAAGTGCTTTTCCGCAGTCTGTGCCTAGGGCTACTTGAAGAGGAATCAAACCATAGATACAAAACTGAGAACTCCTTTATTTTTTCAAGTTTCAAAGAGCTACTCCAAACCATGTTGGATTTAGAGTTCCAAATTCATCTATCTATATAGGAGAGAACAGAAGGAAACCTAAATATAAAAAATGCTAGTGTACACGAACGCTTCAACCTATAAGAACAAAATTTGGTGAGCCAAGTGGGATTTGTGTACTGATCATTACCAACAAGTATCATCAAGATTGCGTTAAAAAATATTTGCTGGTATTTCGGAAACTCGTTAATTCTTAGAAGCTTGCCAACCCCTCTCGATGAAAGTGCTTTTCCACAGTCTGTGCCTAGGGCTACTTGAAGAGGAAACAAACCATAGAGACAAAACTGAGAACTCCTTTATCTTGTCAAGTTTCAAAGAGCTACTACAAACCATGTTGGATTTAGAGTTCCAACTTCATCTATCTATATAGGAGAGAACAAAGGGAAACCTAAATATAAAAACTGCTACTGTAGACGAACGCTTCAACCTAGAAGAACAAAATTTGCTGAGCCAAGTGGGATTTGTGTAAAATCATTACCACCAAGTATCATCAAGATTGGGTGAAAAAGTATTTGCTGGTATTTCTGAAACGCGTTAATTCTTAGAAGCTTGGCAACCCCTCTCAATGAAAGTGCTTTTCCACAGTCTGTGCCTAGGGCTACTTGAAGAGGAAACAAACCATAGAGACAAAACTGAGAACACCTTTATTTTGTCACGTTTCAAAGAGCTACTACAAACCATGTTGGATTTAGAGTTCCAAATTCATCTATCTATATAAGAGAGAACAGAAGGAAACCTAAATATAAAAACTGCTACTGTACACGAACGCTTCAACCTAGAAGAACAAAATTTTCTGAGCCAAGTGGGATTTGTGTACAAATCATTACCACCAAGTATCATCAAGATTGGGTGAAAAATATTTGCTGGTATTTGGGAAAATCCTTAATTCGTAGAAGCTTGGCAACCCCTCTCAATGAAAGTGCCATTACACAGTCTGTGATTAGGGCTACTTAAAGAGGAAACAAACCATAGAGACAAAACTGAGAACTCCTTAATTTTGTCAAGTTTCAAAGGGCTACTACAAACCATGTTGGATTTAGAGTTCCAAATTCATCTATCTATATAGGAGAGAACAGAGGGAAACCTAAATATAAAAACTGCTACTGTAGACCAACGCTTCAACCTAGAAGAACAAAATTTGGTGAGCCAAGTGGGATTTGTGTACTGATCATTAAAACCAAGTATCATGAAGATTGGGTGAAAAATATTTGCTGGTATTTCGGAAACTCGTTAATTCTTAGAAGCTTGCCAACCCCCTCTCGATGAAAGTGCTTTTCCACAGTCTGTGCTAGGCTACTTGAAGAGGAAACAAACCATAGAGACAAAACTGAGAACTCCTTTATCTTGTCAAGTTTCAAAGAGCTACTACAAACCATGTTGGATTTAGAGTTCCAACTTCATCTATCTATATAGGAGAGAACAAAAGGGAAACTAAATATAAAAACTGCTACTGTAGACGAACGCTCCAACCTAGAAGAACAAAATTTGCTGAGCCAAGTGGGATTTGTGTAAAATCATTACCACCAAGTATCATCAAGATTGGGTGAAAAAGTATTTGCTGGAATTTCGGAAACTCGTTAATTCTTAGAAGGTTGGCAACCCCTCTCAATGAAAGTGCTTTTCCACAGTCTGTGCCTATGGCTACTTGAAGAGGAAACAAACCATAGAGACAAAACTGAGAACTCCTTTATTTTGTCACGTTTCAAAGAGCTACTACAAACCATGTTGGATTTTAGAGTTCCAAATTCATCTATCTATATAGGAGAGAAGAGGGAATCCTAAATATAAAAACTGCTACTATAGACGAACGCTTCAACCTAGAAGAACAAAATTTGGTGAGCCAAATGAGACTTGTGTACTGATCATTACCACCAAGTATCATCAAGTTTGGGTGAAAAAAATATTTGCTGTTATTTCGGAAACTCGTTAATTCTTAGAAGCTTGCAACCCCTCTCAATGAAAGTGCTTTTCCACAGTCTGTGCATAGGACTACTTAAAGAGGAAACAAAGCATAGAGACAAAACTGAGCACTCCTATATTTTGTCAAGTTTCAAAGAGCTACTACAAACCATGTTCGATTTAGAGTTCCCAAATTCATCTATCTATATAGGAGAGAGCAGATGGAAACCTAAATATAAAAACTACTACTGTAGACGAACGCTTCAACCTAGAAGAACAAATTTGGTGAGCCAAGTGGATTTATGTACTGATCATTACAACCTAGTATCATCAAGATTGGGTGAAAAAGTGTTCGCTCGTATTTCGGAAACTTGTTAATTCTTAGAAGGTAGGCAACCCCTCTCAATGAAAGTGCTTTTACTCAGTCTGTGCTTAGGGCTACTTAAAGAGGAAACAAACCATAGAGAAAAAACTGAGAACACCTTTATTTTGTCAAGTTTCAAAAGAGCTACTACAAACCATGTTGGATTTAGGGTTCCAAATTCATCTTATCAATATAGGTGAGAGCAGATGGAAACCTAAATATAAAAACTACTACTGTAGACGAACGCTTCAACCTAGAAGAACAAAATTTGGTGAGCCAAGTGGGATTTGTGTACTGATCATTACCACAATGTATCATCAAGATTGGGTGAAAAAATATTTTGCAGGTATTTATGAAACTCGTTAATTCTTAGAAGGTTCGCAACCCCCTCTCAATGAAAGTGCTTTTTCCAAAGTCTATGCCTAGGGCTACTTGAAGAGGAAACAAACCATAGAGACAAAACTGAGAACTCCTTTATTTTGTCATGTTTCAAAGAGCTACTACGAACCATGATGGATTTAGAGTAAAATTCATCTATCTATATAGGAGAGAAGAGGGAATCCTAAATATAAAAACTGCTACTATAGACGAACGCTTCAACCTAGAAGAGCAAAATTTGGTGAGCCAAGTGGGAATTGTGTACTGATCATTACCACCAAGTATCATCAAGATTGGGTGAAAAAATATTTGCAGGTATTTTGGAAACTCGTTAATTTTTAGAAGGTTGGCAACCCCTCTCGATGAGAGTGCTGTTCCACAGTCTGTGCCTAGGGCTACTTGAAGAGGAAACAAACCATAGAGACAAAACTGAGAAGTCCTTTTTTTGTCAAGATTCAAAGAGCTACAACAAACCATGTTGGATTTAGTGTTCCAAATTCATCTATTTATATAGGAGAGAACAGAAGGAAACCTAAATATAAAAACTGCTACTGTACACGAACGCTTCAACCTAGTAGAACAAAATTTGGTGAGCCAAGTCGGATTTGTGTACTAATCATTACCAGCAAGTATTATCAAGATCGGGTGAAAAAATATTTCCTTGTATTTCGGAAACTCGTTAATTCTTAGAAGCTTGGCAACTTCTCTCAATGAAAGTGCTTTTCCACAGTCTGTGCTGAGGGCTACTTGAAGAGGAAACAAACCATAGAGACAAAACTGAGAACTTTTTTATTTTGTCAAGTTTCAAAGAGCTACTACAAACCATGTTGGATTTAGAGTTCCAAATTCATCTATCTATATAGGAGAGAACAGAGGGAAAACTAAATATAAAAACTGCTACTGTACACGAACGCTTCAACCGAGAAGAACAAAATTTCGTGAGCCAAGTGGGATTTGTGTACTAATCATTACCACCAAGTATCATCAAGATCGGGTGAAAAAATATTTGCTGGTATTTCGGAAAATCGTTAATTCTTAGAAGCTTGGCAACCCCTCTCGATGAAAGTGCTTTTCCACAGTCTGTGCGGAGGGCTACTTGAAGAGGAAACAAACCATGGAGACAAAACTAAGACCTCCTTTATTTTGTAAAGTTTCAAAGAGCTACTACAAACCATGTTGGATTTAGAGTTCCAAATTCATCTATCTATATAGGAGAGAACAGAGGGAAACCTAAATATAAATACTACTACTGTAGATGAATGCTTCAACCTAGAAGAACAAAATTTGGTGAGCCAAGTGAAATTTGTGTACTGATCATTACCACCAAGTATCATCAAGATTGTTGAAAAAAATATTTGCTGGTATTTGGGAAACTAGTTAATTCTTAGAAGCTTGGAAACCCCTCTCAATGAAAGTGCTTTTCCACAGTCTGTGCCTAGGGCTAGGAAGAGGAAACAAACCATAGGGACAAAACTGAGAACTCCTTTATTTTGTCAAGTTTAAAAGAGCTACTACGAACCATGTTGGATTTAGATTTCCAAATTTATCTATCTGTATAGGAGAGAACAGAGGGAAACCTAAATATAAAAACTGCTACTGTAGACGAACGCTTCAACCTAGAAGAACAAAATTTGGTGAGCCAAGTGGGATTTGTGTACTGATCATTACCACCAAGTATCATCAAGATTGGGTGAAAAAATATTTCCAGGTATTTCGGAAACTCGTTAATTCTTAGAAGGTTGGCAACCCCTCTCAGTGAAAGTGCTTTTCCACAGTCTGTGCATAGGGCTACTTAAAGAGAAAACAAACCATAGAGACAAAACTGTGAACTCCTTTATTTTGTCAAGTTTCAAAGAGCTTCTACTAACCATGTTGAATTTTGAGTTCCAAATTCATCTATATATATAAGAGAGAACAGTGGGAAAACTAAATATAAAAACTACTACTGTAGATGAACGCTTCAACCTAGAAGAACAAAATTTGGTGAGCCAAGTGGAATTTGTGTACTGATCATTACCATCAAGTATCATCAAGATTGGGTGAAAAAAATATTTGCTGGTATTTCGGAAACTCGTTAATTCTTAGAAGCTTGGCAACCCCTTTCAATGAAAGTGCTTTTCCACAGTCTGTGCCTAGGGCTATGTGAAGAGGAAACAAACCATAGAGACAAAACTGAGAACTCCTTTATTTTGTCAAGTTTCAAAGAGCTTCTACGAACCACGTTGGATTTAGATTTCCAAATTCATCTATCTATATATGAGAGAACAGAAGGAAACCTAAATATAAAAACTGCTAGTGTAGACGAACGCTTCAACCTAGAAGAACAAAATTTGGTGAGCCAAGTGGGATTTGTGTACTGATCATTAACACCAAGTATCATCAAGATTGGGTGAAAAAATATTTGCTGGTATTTCGGAAACTCGTTAATTCTTGGAAGCTTGGCAACCCCTCTCAATGAAATTGCTTTTCTACAGTCTGTGCCTAGGGCTACTTGAAGAGGAAACAAACCATTGAGACAAAACTGAGAACTTCTTTATTTTGCCAAGCTTCAAAGAGCTACTACGAACCATGTTGTATTTAGAGATTTTAATTCATCTATCTATATAGGAGATAAGAGAGGGAAACCTAAATATCAAAACTGATACTGTAGATGAACGCTTCAACTTGGAGAACAACATTTGGTGAGCCAAGTGGGATTTGTGTACTGATCATTACCACCAAGTATCATAGAGATTGGGTGAAAAAATATTCGCTGGTATTTCGGAAACTCGTAAATTTTTTGAAGCTTGGTAAACCCTCTCAATGAAATTCCTTTTCCACAGTCTGTGCCTAGGGCTACTTGAAGAGGAAACAAACCATAGAGACAAAACTGAGAACTCCTTTATTTTGTCAAGTTTCAAAGAGCTACTACAAACCATGTTGAATTTAGAGTTCCAAATTCATCTATCTATATAGGAGAGAGCAGAGGGAAACCTAAATGTAAAAACTGCTACTGTAGACGAACGCTTCAACCTAGAAGAACAAAATTTGGTGAGCCAAGTGGGATTTGTGTACTGATCATTACCACCAAGTATAATCAAAATTGGGTGAAAAAATATTTGCTTGTATTTCGGAAACTCGTTAATTCTTAGAAGCTTGGCAACCCCTCTCAAAGAAATTGCTTTTCCACCGTCTGCGCCTAGGGCTACTTGAAGAGGAAACAAACCATAGAGACAAAAATGAGAACTCCTTTATTTTGTCAAGTTTCAATAAGCTACTACGAACCATGTTGGATTTAGAGTTCCAAACTCATCTATCTATATAGGAGAGAGCAGAGGGAAACCTAAATAGAAACTGCTACTGTAGACGAACGCTTTAACCTAGAAGAACAAAATTTGGTGAGCCAAGCGGGATTTGTGTACTAATCATTACCACCAAGTATCATCAAGATTGGGTGAAAAATGTTTGCTCATATTTCAGAAACTCCTTAATTCTTAGAAGCTTGGCAACGCCTCTCAATGACAGTGCTTTTCCACCGTCTGCGCCTAGGGCTACTTGAAGAGGAAACAAACCATAGAGACAAAACTGAGAACTCCTTTATTTTGTCAAGTTTCAAAGAGCTACTACAAACCATGTTGGATTTAGAGTTCCAAATTCATCTATCTATATAAAAGAGAACAGAGGGAAAACTAAATATAAAAACTGCTACTGTAGACGAACGCTTCAACCTAGAAGAACAAAATTTGGTGAGCCAAGTGGGATTGTGTACTGATCATTACCACCAAGTATCATCAAGATTGGGTGAAAAAATATTTGCTGTTATTTTGGAAACTCGTTAATTCTTAGAAGCTTGGCAACCCCTCTCAATGAAATTGCTATTCGACAGTCTGTGCCTAGGGCTACTTGAAGAGGAAACAAACCATTGAGACAAAACTGAGAACTTCTTTATTTTGCCAAGCTTCAAGGAGCTACTACGAACCATGTTGTATTTAGAGTTTTTAATTCATCTATCTATATAGGAGAGAACAGAGGGAAACCTAAATATCAAAACTGATACTGTAGATGAACGCTTCAACTTGGAGAACAAAATTTGGTGAGCCAAGTGGGATTTGTGTACTGATCATTACCACCAAGTATCATAGAGATTGTGTGAAAAAATATTCGCTGGTATTTCGGAAACTCGTAAATTTTTTGAAGCTTGGTAAACCCTCTCAATCAAATTCCTTTTCCACAGTCTGTGCCTAGGGCTACTTGAAGAGGAAACAAACCATAGAGACAAAACTGAGAACTCCTTTATTTTGTCAAGTTTCAAAGAGCTACTACAAACCATGTTGAATTTAGAGTTCCAAATTCATCTATCTATATAGGAGAGAGCAGAGGGAAACCTAAATGTAAAAACTGCTACTGTAGACGAACGCTTCAACCTAGAAGAACAAAATTTGGTGAGCCAATTGGGATTTGTGTACTGATCCTTACCACCAAGTATCAACAAGATTGGGTGAAAAATTATTTGCTGGTATTTCGGAAACTCGTTAATTCTTAGAAGCTTGGCAACCCCTCTCAAATAAATTGCTTTTCCACCGTCTGCGCCTAGGGCTACTTGAAGAGGAAACAAACCATAGAGACAAAACTGAGAACTTTTTTATTTTGTCAAGTTTCAAAGAGATACTGCGAACCATTTTGGATTTAGAGTTCCGAATTTATCTATCTATATAGGAGAGAGCAGAGGGAAACCTAAATAAAAAAACTGCTACTGTAGACGAACGCTTCAACCTAGAAGAACAAAATTTGGTGAGCGAAGTGAAATTTGTGTACTGATCATTACCACCTAGTATCATCAAGATTGGGTGAAAAAAATATTTGCTGGAATATTGGAAACTCGTTAATTCTTAGAAGCTTGGCAGCGCCTCTCGAAGAAAGTGCTTTTCCACAGTCTGTGCCTAGGGCTACTTGAAAAGGAAACAAACCATAGAGACAAAACTGAGAACTCCTTTATATTGTCAAGTTTCCAAGAGGTACTACGAACCATGTTGGATTTAGAGTTCCAAATTCATCTATCTATATAAAAGAGAACAGAGGGAAACCTAAATATAAAATCTGATACTGTAGACGTACCCTTCAACCTAGAAGAACAAAATTTGGTGAGCCAAGTGGGAATTTTGTACTGATTATTACCACCAAGTATCATCAAGCTTGGGTGAAAAAATATTTGCTGTTATTTTGGAAACTCGTTAATTCTTAGAAGCTTGGCAACCCCTCTCAATGAAAGTGCTTTTCCACAGTCTTTGCTTAGGGCTACTTAAAGAGGAAACAAACCACAGAGACAAAACTGAGAACTCCTTTATTTTGTCAAGTTTCAAAGAGCTACTACAAACCATGTTGGATTTAGAGTTCCAAATTCATCTATCTATATAGGAGAGAACAGAGGGAAAACTAAATATAAAAACTGCTACTGTAGACGAACGCTTCAACCTAGAAGAACCAAATTTGGTGAGCCAAGTGGGATTTGTGTACTGATCATTACCACCAAGTATCATCAAGATTGGGTGAAAAAATATTTGCTGGTATTTCGGAAACTCGTTAATTCTTAGAAGCTTGGCAACCCCTCTCAAAGAAAGTGCTTTTCCAGTCTCTGCCTAGGGCTACTTGAAGAGGAAAGAAACCACAGATACAAAACTGAGAACTCCTTTTTTTGTGTCAAGTTTCAAAGAGCTACTACAAACCATGTTGGATTTAGAGTTAAAAATTAATCTATCTATATAAGAGAGAACAGAGGGAAAACTAAATATAAAAACTGCTACTGTCGACGAACGCTTCAACATAGAAGAACTAAATTTGGTGAGCCAAGTAGGACTTGTGTACTGATCATTACCACCAAGTATCATCAAGATTGGGTGAAAAAATGTTTGCTCATATTTCGGAAACTCGTTAACTCTTAGAAGCTTGGAAACGCCTCACAATGACTGTGATTTTCCACAGTCTGTGCCTAGGGCTACTTGACGAGGAAACAAACCATAGAGACAAAACTGAGAACTCCTTCATTTTGTCAAGTTTCAAAGAGCTACTACAAGCCATGTTGGATTTAGAGTTCCAATTTCATCTATCTATATAGGAGAGAGCAGAGGGAAACCTAAATGTAAAAACTGCTACTGTAGACGAACGCTTCAACCTAGAAGAACAAAATTTGGTGAGCCAAGTGGGATTTGTGTACTGATCATTACCACCAAGTATAATCAAAATTGGGTGAAAAAATATTTGCTGAATTTTCGGAAACTCGTTAATTCTTAGAAGCTTGGCAACCCCTCTCAAAGAAATTGCTTTTCCACCGTCTGCGCCTACGGCTACTTGAAGAGGAAACAAACCATAGAGACAAAAATGAGAACTCCTTTATTTTGTCAAGTTTCAAAAAGCTACTACGAACCATGTTGGATTTAGAGTTCCAAATTCATCTATCTATATAAAAGAGAACAGAGGGAAAACTAAATATAAAAACTGCTACTGTAGACGAACGCTTCAACCTAGAAGAACAAAATTTGGTGAGCCAAGTGGAATTGTGTATTGATCATTACCACCAAGTATCATCAAGATTGGGTGAAAAAATATTTGCTGGTATTTCAGAAACTCGTTAATTCTTAGAAGCTTGGCAACCCCTCTCAATGAAATTGCTATTCGACAGTCTGTGCCTAGGGCTACTTGAAGAGGAAACAAACCATTGAGACAAAACTGAGAACTTCTTTATTTTGCCAAGCTTCAAGGAGCTACTACGAACCATGTTGTATTTAGAGATTTTAATTCATCTATCTATATAGGAGAGAACAGAGGGAAACCTAAATATCAAAACTGATACTGTAGATGAACGCTTCAACTTGGAGAACAAAATTTGGTGAGCCAAGTGGGATTTGTGTACTGATCATTACCACCAAGTATCATAGAGATTGGGTGAAAAAATATTCGCTGGTATTTCGGAAACTCCTAAATTTTTTGAAGCTTGGTAAACCCTCTCAATGAAATTCCTTTTCCACAGTCTGTGCCTAGGGCTACTTGAAGAGGAAACAAACCATAGAGACAAAACTGAGAACTCCTTTATTTTGTCAAGTTTCAAAGAGCTACTACAAACCATGTTGAATTTAGAGTTCCAAATTCATCTATCTATATAGGAGAGAGCAGAGGGAAACCTAAATAGAAACTGCTATTGTAGACGAACGCTTCAACCTAGAAGAACAAAATTTGGTGAGCCAAGTGGGATTTGTGTACTGATCCTTACCACCAAGTATCATCAAGATTGGGTGAAAAAATATTTGCTGGTATTTCGGAAACTCGTTAATTCTTAGAAGCTTGGCAACCCCTCTCAAAGAAATTGCTTTTCCACCGTCTGCGCCTAGGGCTACTTGAAGAGGAAACAAACCATAGAGACAAAACTGAGAACTTTTTTATTTTGTCAAGTTTCAAAGAGATACTACGAACCATTTTGGATTTAGAGTTCCGAATTCATCTATCTATATAGGAGAGAGCAGAGGGAAACCTAAATAAAAAAACTGCTACTGTAGACGAACGCTTCAACCTAGAAGAACAAAATTTGGTGAGCGAAGTGGAATTTGTGTACTGATCCTTACCACCAAGTATCATCAAGATTGGGTGAAAAAAATATTTGCTGGAATATTGGAAACTCGTTAATTCTTAGAAGCTTGGCAGCCCCTCTCGATGAAAGTGCTTTTCCACAGTCTGTGCCTAGGGCTACTTGAAAAGGAAACAAACCATAGAGACAAAACTGAGAACTCCTTTATATTGTCAAGTTTCCAAGAGGTACTACGAACCATGTTGGATTTAGAGTTCCAAATTCATCTATCTATATAAAAGAGAACAGAGGGAAACCTAAATATAAAATCTGATACTGTAGACGAACCCTTCAACCTAGAAGAACAAAATTTGGTGAGCCAAGTGGGAATTTTGTACTGATTATTACCACCAAGTATCATCAAGCTTGGGTGAAAAAATATTTGCTGTTATTTTGGAAACTCGTTAATTCTTAGAAGCTTGGCAACCCCTCTCAATGAAAGTGCTTTTCCACAGTCTTTGCTTAGGGCTACTTAAAGAGGAAACAAACCACAGAGACAAAACTGAGAACTCCTTTGTTTTGTCAAGTTTCAAAGAGCTACTACAAACCATGTTGGATTTAGAGTTCCAAATTCATCTATCTATATAGGAGAAAACAGAGGGAAAACTAAATATAAAAACTGCTACTGTAGATGAACGCTTCAACCTAGAAGAACAAAATTTGGTGAGCCAATTGGGATTTGTGTACTGATCATTACCACCAAGTATCATCAAGATTGGGTGAAATAATATTTGCTGGTATTTCGGAAACTCGTTAATTCTTAGAAGCTTGGCAACCCCTCTCAAAGAAAGTGCTTTTCCAGTCTCTGCCTAGGGCTACTTGAAGAGGAAACAAACCACAGAGACAAAACTGAGAACTCCTTTTTTTGTGTCAAGTTTCAAAGAGCTACTACAAACCATGTTGGATTTAGAGTTAAAAATTAATCTATCTATATAAGAGAGAACAGAGGGAAAACTAAATATAAAAACTGCTACTGTCAACGAACGCTTCAACATAGAAGAACTAAATTTGATGAGCCAAGTGGGACTTGTGTACTGATCATTACCACCAAGTATCATCAAGATTGGGTGAAAAAATATTTGCTCATATTTCGGAAACTCGTTAACTCTTAGAAGCTTGGAAACGCCTCACAATGACTGTGCTTTTCCACAGTCTGTGCCTAGGGCTACTTGACGAGGAAACAAACCATAGAGACAAAACTGAGAACTCCTTCATTTTGTCAAGTTTCAAAGAGCTACTACAAGCCATGTTGGATTTAGAGTTCCAAATTCATCTATCTATATAGGAGAGAACAGAGGAAAACCTAAATATAAAAACTGCAACAGTAGACGAACGCTTCAACCTAGAAGAACAAAATTTGGTGAGCCAAGTGGGATTTGTGTACTGATGATTACCACCAAGTATAATCAAAATTGGGTGAAAAAATATTTGCTGGTTTTTCGGAAAATCGTTAATTCTTAGATGCTTGGCAACCCCTCTCAAAGATATTGCTTTTCCACCGTCTGCGGCTAGGGCTACTTGAAGAGGAAACAAACCATAGAGACAAAAATGAGAACTCCTTTATTTTGTCAAGTTTCAAAGAGCTACTACGAACCATGTTGGATTTAGAGTTCCAAACTCATCTATCTATATAGGAGAGGGCAGAGGGAAACCTAAATAGAAACTGCTACTGTAGACGAACGCTTTAACCTAGAAGAACAAAATTTGGTGAGCCAACTGGGATTTGTGTACTAATCATTACCACCAAGTATCATCAAGATGGGGTGAAAAATGTTTGCTCATATTTCAGAAAATCCTTAATTCTTAGAAGCTTGGCAACGCCTCTCAATGACAGTGCTTTTCCACCGTCTGCGCCTAGGGCTACTTGAAGAGGAAACAAACCATAGAGACAAAACTGAGAACTCCTTTATTTTGTCAAGTTTCAAAGAGCTACTACGAACCATGTTGGATTTAGAGTTCCAAATTCATCTATCTATATAAAAGAGAACAGAGGGAAAACTAAATATAAAAACTGCTACTGTAGACGAACGCTTCAACTTAGAAGAACAAAATTTGGTGAGCCAAGTGGGATTGTGTACTGATCATTACCACCAAGTATCATCAAGATTGGGTGAAAAAATATTTGCTGGTATTTCGGAAACTCGTTAATTCTTAGAAGCTTGGCAACCCCTCTCAATGAAATTGCTATTCGACAGTCTGTGCCTAGGGCTACTTGAAGAGGAAACAAACCATTGAGACAAAACTGAGAACTTCTTTATTTTGCCAAGCTTCAAAGAGCTACTACGAACCATGTTGTATTTAGAGTTTTTAATTCATCTATCTATATAGGAGAGAACAGAGGGAAACCTAAATATCAAAACTGATACTGTAGATGAACGCTTCAACTTGGAGAACAAAATTTGGTGAGCCAAGTGGGATTTGTGTACTGATCATTACCACCAAGTATCATAGAGATTGGGTGAAAAAATATTCGCTGGTATTTCGGAAACTCGTAAATTTTTTGAAGCTTGGTAAACCCTCTCAATGAAATTCCTTTTCCACAGTCTGTGCCTAGGGCTACTTGAAGAGGAAACAAACCATAGAGACAAAACTGAGAACTCCTTTATTTTGTCAAGTTTCAAAGAGCTACTACAAACCATGTTGAATTTAGAGTTCCAAATTCATCTATCTATATAGGAGAGAGCAGAGGGAAACCTAAATGTAAAAACTGCTACTGTAGACGAACGCTTCAACCTAGAAAAACAAAATTTGGTGAGCCAAGTGGGATTTGTGTACTGATCCTTACCACCAAGTATCATCAAGATTGGGTGAAAAAATATTTGCTGGTATTTCGGAAACTCGTTAATTCTTAGAAGCTTGGCAACCCCTCTCAAAGAAATTGCTTTTCCACCGTCTGCGCCTAGGGCTACTTGAAGAGGAAACAAACCATAGAGACAAAACAGAGAACTTTTTTATTTTGTCAAGTTTCAAAGAGATACTACGAACCATTTTGGATTTAGAGTTCCGAATTCATCTATCTATTAGGAGAGAGCAGAGGGAAACCTAAATAAAAAAACTGCTACTGTAGACGAACGCTTCAACCTAGAAGAACAAAATTTGGTGAGCGAAGTGGAATTTTTGTACTGATCATTACCACCAAGTATCATCGAGATTGGGTGAAAAAAATATTTGCTGGAATATTGGAAACTCGTTAATTCTTAGAAGCTTGGCAGCCCCTCTCGATGAAAGTGCTTTTCCACAGTCTGTGCCTAGGGCTACTTGAAAAGGAAACAAACCATAGAGACAAAACTGAGAACTCCTTTATATTGTCAAGTTTCCAAGAGCTACTACGAACCATGTTGGATTTAGAGTTCCAAATTCATCTATCTATATAAAAGAGAACAGAGGGAAACCTAAATAAAAAATCTGATACTGTAGACGAACCCTTCAACCTAGAAGAACAAAATTTGGTGAGCCAAGTGGGAATTTTGTACTGTTTATTACCACCAAGTATCATCAAGCTTGGGTGCAAAAATATTTGCTGTTATTTTGGAAACTCGTTAATTCTTAGAAGCTTGGCAACCCCTCTCAATGAAAGTGCTTTTCCACAGTCTTTGCTTAGGGCTACCTAAAGAGGAAACAAACCACACATACAAAACTGAGAATTCCTTTATTTTGTCAAGTTTCAAAGAGCTACTACAAACCATGTTGGATTTAGAGTTCCAAATTCATCTATCTATATAGGAGAGAACAGAGGGAAAACTAAATATAAAAACTGCTACTGTAGACGAACGCTTCAACCTAGAAGAACAAAATTTGGTGAGCCAAGTGGGATTTGTGTACTGATCATTACCACCAAGTATCATCAAGATTGGGTGAAAAAATGTTTGCTCATATTTCGGAAACTCGTTAACTCTTAGAAGCTTGGAAACGCATCACAATGACTGTGCTTTTCCACAGTCTGTGCCTAGGGCTACTTGACGAGGAAACAAACCATAGAGACAAAACTGAGAACTCCTTCATTTTGTCAAGTTTCAAAGAGCTACTACAAGCCATGTTGGATTTAGAGTTCCAAATTCATCTATCTATATAGGAGAGAACAGAGGGAAACCTAAATATAAAAACTGCAACAGTAGACGAACGCTTCAACCTAGAAGAACAAAATTTGGTGAGCCAAGTGGATTTGTGTACTGATCATTACCACCAAGTATAATCAAAATTGGGTGAAAAAATATTTGCTGGTTTTTCGGAAACTCGTTAATTCTTAGAAGCTTGGCAACCCCTCTCAAAGAAATTGCTTTTCAACCGTCTGCGCCTAGGGCTACTTGAAGAGGAAACAAACCATAGAGACAAAAATGAGAACTCCTTTATTTTGTCAAGTTTCAAAGAGCTACTACGAACCATGTTGGATTTAGAGTTCCAAACTCATCTATCTATATAGGAGAGAGCAGAGGGAAACCTAAATAGAAACTGCTACTGTAGACGAACGCTTTAACCTAGAAGAACAAAATTTGGTGAGCCAACTGGGATTTGTGTACTAATCATTACCACCAAGTATCATCAAGATTGGGTGAAAAATGTTTGCTCATATTTCAGAAACTCCTTAATTCTTAGAAGCTTGGCAACGCCTCTCAATGACAGTGCTTTTCCATCGTCTGCGCCTAGGGCTACTTGAAGAGGAAACAAACCATAGAGACAAAACTGAGAACTCCTTTATTTTGTCAAGTTTCAAAGAGCTACTACGAACCATGTTGGATTTAGAGTTCCAAATTCATCTATCTATATAAAAGAGAACAGAGGGAAAACTAAATATAAAAACTGCTACTGTAGACGAACGCTTCAACCTAGAAGAACAAAATTTGGTGAGCCAAGTGGGATTGTGTACTGATCATTACCACCAAGTATCATCAAGATTGGGTGAAAAAATATTTGCTGGTATTTCGGAAACTCGTTAATTCTTAGAAGCTTGGCAACCCCTCTCAATGAAAGTGCTATTCGACAGTCTGTGCCTAGGGCTACTTGAAGAGGAAACAAACCATTGAGACAAAACTGAGAACTTCGTTATTTTGCCAAGCTTCAAAGAACTACCAAGAACCATGTTGTATTTAGAGTTTTTAATTCATCTATCTATATAGGAGAGAACAGAGGGAAACATAAATATCAAAACTGATACTGTAGATGAACGCTTCAACCTTGAAGAACAAAATTTGGTGAGCCAAGTGGGATTTGTGTACTGATCATTACCACCAAGTATCATAGAGATTGGGTGAAAAAATATTTGCTGGTATTTCGGAAACACGTAAATTTTTTGAAGCTTGGCAAACCCTCTCAATGAAATTCCTTTTCCACAGTCTGTGCCTAGGTCTACTTGAAGAGGAAACAAACCATAGAGACAAAACTGAGAACTCCTTTATTTTGTCAAGTTTCAAAGAGCTACTACGAACCATGTTGAATTTAGAGTTCCAAATTCATCTATCTATATAGGAGAGAGCAGAGGGAAACCTAAATATAAAAACTGATACTGTAGACGAACCCTTCACCCTAGAAGAACAAAATTAGGTGAGCCAATTGGGATTTGTGTACTGATCATTACCACCAAGTATCATCAAGATTGGGTGAAAATATGTTTGTTGGTGTTTTGGAAACTCTTTAATTCTTTGAAGATTGGCAACCCCTCTCAATGACAGTGCTTTTCCACAGTCTGTGCATAGGGCTACTTGACGAGGAAACTAACCATAGAGACAAAACTGAGAACTCCTTTATTGTGTCAAGTTTCAAATAGCTACTACGAACCATGTTGGATTTTGAGTTCCAAATTCAACTATTTATATAGGAGAGAACAGAGGGAAACCTAAATGTAAAAACTGCTACTGTAGACGAACGCTTCAACCTAGAAGAAGAAAATTTGGTGAGCCAAGTGGGATTTGTGTACTGATCCTTACCACCAAGTATCATCAAGATTGGGTGAAAAAATATTTGCTGGTATTTGGGAAACTCGTTAATTCTTAGAAGCTTGGCAACCCCTCTCAAAGAAATTGCTTTTCCACCGTCTGCGCCTAGGGCTACTTGAAGAGGAAACAAACCATAGAGACAAAACTGACAACTACTTTATTTTGTCAAGTTTCAAAGAGATACTGCTAACCATTTTGGATTTAGAGTTCCGAATTTATCTATCTATATAGGAGAGAGCAGAGGGAAACCTAAATAAAAAAACTGCTACTGTAGACAAACGCTTCAACCTAGAAGAACAAAATTTGGTGAGCCAAGTGGGATTTGTGTACTGATCATTACCACCAAGTATCATCAAGATTGGTTGAAAAAAATATTTGCTGGAATATTGGAAACTATTTAATTCTTAGAAGCTTGGCAGCGCCTCTCGAAGAAATTGCTTTTCCACAGTCTGTGCCTAGGGCTACTTGAAAAGTAAACAAACCATAGAGACAAAACTGAGAACTCCTTTATTTTGTCAAGTTTCCAAGAGGTACTACGAACCATGTTGGATTTAGAGTTCCAAATTCTTCTATCTATATAGGAGAGAACAGAGGGAAACCTAAATATAAAAACTGCTACTGTAGACGAATGCTTCACCCTAGAAGAACAAAATTTGGTGAGCCAAGTGGGAATGTGTACTGATCATTACCACCAAGTATAATAAAAATTCGGTGAAAAAATATTTGCTGGTATTTCGGAAACTCGTTAATTCTTTGAAGCTTGGCAACCCCTCACCATGAAAGTGCTTTTCCACAGTCTGTGTCTAGGGCTACTTGAAGAGGAAACAAACCATAGAGAAAAAACTGAGAACTCCTTTATTTTGTCAAGTTTCAAAGAGCTACTACGAACCATGTTTTATTTAGAGTTCCAAATTCATCCATCTGTATAGAAGAGAACAGAGGGAAACCTAAATATAAAAACTGATACTGTAGTCGAACGCTTCAACCTAGAAGAACAAAATTTGGTGAGCCAAGTGGGATTTGTGTACTGATCCTTACCACCAAGTATCATCAAGATTGGGTGAAAAAATATTTGCTGGTATTTCGGAAACTCGTTAATTCTTAGGAGCTTGGCAACCGCTCTCAATGAAAATGCTTTCCCACAGTCTGTGCCGAGGGCTACTTGAAGAGGAAACAAACCATAGAGACAAAACTGAGAACTCCTTTATATAGTCAACTTTCCAAGACCTACTACGAACCATGTTGGATTTAGAGTTCCAAATTCTTCTATCTATATAGGAGAGAACAGAGGGAAACCTAAATATAAAAACTGCTACTGTAGAAGAACGCTTCAGCCTAAAAGAACAAAATTTGGTGAGCCAAGTGGGATTTGTGTGCTGATCATTACCACTAAGTGTTATCAAGATTGTGTGAAAAAAATATTTGCTGGTATTTCGGAAACTCGTTAATTCTTAGAAGTTTGGCAACCCTTCTCAATGAAAGTGCTTTTCCACAGTCTGTGCCTAAGGCTACTTGAAGAGGAAACAAACCATAGAGACAAAACTGAGAACTCCTTTATTTTGTCAAGTTTCAAAGAGCTACTACGAACTATGTTGGATTTAGAGTTCCACATTCATCTATCTATATAGGAGAGAACAGCGGATAAACTAAATATAAAAACTGCTACTGTAGACAAACGCTTCAACCTAGAAAAACTGAATTTGGTGAGCCAAGTGGAACTTGTGTACTGATCATTACCACCAAGTATCATCAAGATTGGGTGAAAAAATGTTTGCTCATATTTTGGAAACTCGTTAATTCTTAGAAGCTTGGCAACGCCTCTCAATGACAGTGCTTTTCCACAGTCTGTGCCTAGGGCTACTTGACGAGGAAACAAACCATAGAAACAAAGCTGAGAACTTCTTCATTTTGTCAAGTTTCAAAAAGCTACTTCAAGCCATGTTGGATTTAGAGTTCCAAATTCATCTATCTATATAGGAGAGAACAGAGGGAAACCTAAATATAAAAACTGTTACTGTAGATGAACGCTTCAACCTAGAAAACCAAAATTTGGTGAGCTAAGTGGGATTTGTGTACTGATCCTTACCACCAAGTAACAGCAAGATTGGGTGAAAAAATATTTGCTGGTATTTCGGAAACTCGTTAATTCTTAGAAGCTTGGCAACCCCTCTCAAAGAAATTGCTTTTCCACCGTCTGCGCCTACGGCTACTTGAAGAGGAAACAAACCATAGAGACAAAAATGAGAACTCCTATTTTGTCAAGTTTCAAAGAGCTACTACGAACCATGTTGGATTTAGTGTTCCAAATTCATCTATCTATATAAGAGAGAGCAGAGGGAAACCTAAATAAAAACCTGCTACTGTAGACGAACGCTTCAAACTAGAAGAACAAAATTTGGTGAGCCAAGTGGGATTTGTGTACTGATCATTACCACCAAGTATCATCAAGATTGGGTCAAAAAATATTTGCTGGAATATCGGAAACTCGTTAATTCTTAGAAGCTTGGCAGCCCCTCTCGATGAAAGTGCTTTTCCACAGTCTGTGCCTAGGGCTACTTTAAGAGGAAAGAAACCATAGAGACAAAACTGAGAACTTTTTTATATTGTCAAGTTTACAAGAGCTACTACGAACCATGTTGGATTTAGAGTTCCAAATTCTTCTATCTATATAGGAGAGAACAGAGGGAAACCTAAATATAAAAACTGCTACTGTAGACGAACGCTTCACCGTAGAAGAACAAAATTTGGTGAGCCAAGTGGGATTTGTGTACTGATCATTACCACCAAGAATCATCAAGATTGGGTGAAAAAATATTTGCTGGTGTTTCAGAAACTCGTTAATTCTTAGAAGCTTGGCAACCCCTCTCTATGAAAATGCTTTTCTAGTCTCTGCCTAGGGCTACTTGAAGAGGAAACAAACCACAGAGACCAAACTGACAACTCCTTTATTTTGTCAAGTTTCAAAGAGCTGCTACGAACCATGTCGGATTGAGAGTTCCAAATTCATCTATCTATATAAGAGAGAAGAGAGGGAAAACTAAATATAAAAACTGCTACTGTAGACGAACGCTTCAACCTAGATGAACTAAATTTGGTGAACCAAGTGGTACTTGTGTACTGATCATTACCACCAAGTACAATCAAAATTGGGTGAAAAAATATTTGCTGGTATTTCGGAAACTCGTTAATTCTTACAAGCTTGGCAACCCCTCACCATGAAAGTGCATTTCCACAGTCTGTGCCTAGGGCTACTTGAAGAGGAAACAAATCATAGAGAAAAAAGTGAGAACTTCTTTATTTTGTCAAGTTTCAAAGATCTACTACGAACCATGTTGGATTTAGAGTTCCAAATTCATCCATCTGTATAGAAGAGAACAGAGGGAAACCTAAATATAAAAACTGATACTGTAGACGAACGCTTCAACCTAGAAGAACAAAATTTGGTGAGCCAAGTGGGATTTGTGTACTGATCATTACCACCAAGTATCATCAAGATTGGATGAAAAAATATTTGCTGGTATTTCGGAAACTCGTTAATTCTTAGAAGCTTGGCAACCCCTATCAATGAAATTGCTTTACCACCGTCTGCGCCTAGGGCTACTTGAAGAGGAAACAAACCATAGAGACAAAACTGAGAACTCCTTTATATTGTCAAGTTTCCAAGAGCTAATACGAACCATGTTGGATTTAGAGTTCCAAATTCTTCTATCTATATAGGAGAAAACAGAGGGAAACCTAAATATAAAAACTGCTACTGTAAAGGAACGCTTCACCCTAGAAGAACAAAATTTGGTGAGCCAAGTGGGATTTGTTTACTGATCATTACCACCAAGTATCATCAAGATTGGGTGAAAAAATATTTGTTGGTGTTTCAGAAACTCGTTAATTCTTAGAAGATTTGCAAACCTTCTCAATGACAGTGCTTTTCCACAGTCTGTGCCAAGGGCTACTTGACGAGGAAACAAACCATAGAGACAAAACTGAGAACTCCTTTATTTTGTCAAGTTTCAAAGCGATACTACGAACCATGTTGGATTTAGAGTTCCAAATTTATCTATCTATATAAGAGAAAGCAGAGGGAAACCTAAATATAAAAACTGATACTGTAGACGAACGCTACAACCTAGAAGAACAAAATTTGGTGAGCCAAGTGGGATTTGTGTACATGTCATTACCACCAAGAATCATCAAGATTGGGTGAAAAAATATTTGCTGGTGTTTCAGAAACTCGTTAATTCTTAGAAGCTTGGCAACCCCTCTCTATGAAAATGCTTTTCTAGTCTCTGCCTAGGGCTACTTGAAGAGGAAACAAACCACAGAGACCAAACTGACAACTCCTTTATTTTGTCAAGTTTCAAAGAGCTGCTACGAACCATGTCGGATTGAGAGTTCCAAATTCATCTATCTATATAAGAGAGAAGAGAGGGAAAACTAAATATAAAAACTGCTACTGTAGACGAACGCTTCAACCTAGATGAACTAAATTTGGTGAACCAAGTGGTACTTGTGTACTGATCATTACCACCAAGTACAATCAAAATTGGGTGAAAAAATATTTGCTGGTATTTCGGAAACTCGTTAATTCTTACAAGCTTGGCAACCCCTCACCATGAAAGTGCATTTCCACAGTCTGTGCCTAGGGCTACTTGAAGAGGAAACAAATCATAGAGAAAAAAGTGAGAACTTCTTTATTTTGTCAAGTTTCAAAGATCTACTACGAACCATGTTGGATTTAGAGTTCCAAATTCATCCATCTGTATAGAAGAGAACAGAGGGAAACCTAAATATAAAAACTGATACTGTAGACGAACGCTTCAACCTAGAAGAACAAAATTTGGTGAGCCAAGTGGGATTTGTGTACTGATCATTACCACCAAGTATCATCAAGATTGGATGAAAAAATATTTGCTGGTATTTCGGAAACTCGTTAATTCTTAGAAGCTTGGCAACCCCTATCAATGAAATTGCTTTTCCACCGTCTGCGCCTAGGGCTACTTGAAGAGGAAACAAACCATAGAGACAAAACTGAGAACTCCTTTATATTGTCAAGTTTCCAAGAGCTAATACGAACCATGTTGGATTTAGAGTTCCAAATTCTTCTATCTATATAGGAGAAAACAGAGGGAAACCTAAATATAAAAACTGCTACTGTAAAGGAACGCTTCACCCTAGAAGAACAAAATTTGGTGAGCCAAGTGGGATTTGTTTACTGATCATTACCACCAAGTATCATCAAGATTGGGTGAAAAAATATTTGTTGGTGTTTCAGAAACTCGTTAATTCTTAGAAGATTTGCAAACCTTCTCAATGACAGTGCTTTTCCACAGTCTGTGCCAAGGGCTACTTGACGAGGAAACAAACCATAGAGACAAAACTGAGAACTCCTTTATTTTGTCAAGTTTCCAAGAGGTACTACGAACCATGTTGGATTTAGAATTCCAAATTCTTCTATCTATATAGGAGAGAACAGAGGGAAACCTAAATATAAAAACTGCTACTGTAGACGAATGCTTCACCCTAGAAGAACAAAATTTGGTGAGCCAAGTGGGATTTGTGTACTGATATTACCACCAAGTATAATAAAAATTCGGTGAAAAAATATTTGCTGGTATTTCGGAAACTCGTTAATTCTTTGAAGCTTGGCAACCCCTCACCATGAAAGTGCTTTTCCACAGTCTGTGTCTAGGGCTACTTGAAGAGGAAACAAACCATAGAGAAAAAACTGAGAACTCCTTTATTTTGTCAAGTTTCAAAGAGCTACTACGAACCATGTTTTATTTAGAGTTCCAAATTCATCCATCTGTATAGAAGAGAACAGAGGGAAACCTAAATATAAAAACTGATACTGTAGTCGAACGCTTCAACCTAGAAGAACAAAATTTGGTGAGCCAAGTGGGATTTGTGTACTGATCCTTACCACCAAGTATCATCAAGATTGGGTGAAAAAATATTTGCTGGTATTTCGGAAACTCGTTAATTCTTAGGAGCTTGGCAACCGCTCTCAATGAAAATGCTTTCCCACAGTCTGTGCCGAGGGCTACTTGAAGAGGAAACAAACCATAGAGACAAAACTGAGAACTCCTTTATATAGTCAACTTTCCAAGACCTACTACGAACCATGTTGGATTTAGAGTTCCAAATTCTTCTATCTATATAGGAGAGAACAGAGGGAAACCTAAATATAAAAACTGCTACTGTAGAAGAACGCTTCAGCCTAAAAGAACAAAATTTGGTGAGCCAAGTGGGATTTGTGTGCTGATCATTACCACTAAGTGTTATCAAGATTGTGTGAAAAAAATATTTGCTGGTATTTCGGAAACTCGTTAATTCTTAGAAGTTTGGCAACCCTTCTCAATGAAAGTGCTTTTCCACAGTCTGTGCCTAAGGCTACTTGAAGAGGAAACAAACCATAGAGACAAAACTGAGAACTCCTTTATTTTGTCAAGTTTCAAAGAGCTACTACGAACTATGTTGGATTTAGAGTTCCACATTCATCTATCTATATAGGAGAGAACAGCGGATAAACTAAATATAAAAACTGCTACTGTAGACAAACGCTTCAACCTAGAAAAACTGAATTTGGTGAGCCAAGTGGAACTTTTGTACTGATCATTACCACCAAGTATCATCAAGATTGGGTGAAAAAATGTTTGCTCATATTTTGGAAACTCGTTAATTCTTAGAAGCTTGGCAACGCCTCTCAATGACAGTGCTTTTCCACAGTCTGTGCCTAGGGCTACTTGACGAGGAAACAAACCATAGAAACAAAGCTGAGAACTTCTTCATTTTGTCAAGTTTCAAAAAGCTACTTCAAGCCATGTTGGATTTAGAGTTCCAAATTCATCTATCTATATAGGAGAGAACAGAGGGAAACCTAAATATAAAAACTGTTACTGTAGATGAACGCTTCAACCTAGAAAACCAAAATTTGGTGAGCTAAGTGGGATTTGTGTACTGATCCTTACCACCAAGTAACAGCAAGATTGGGTGAAAAAATATTTGCTGGTATTTCGGAAACTCGTTAATTCTTAGAAGCTTGGCAACCCCTCTCAAAGAAATTGCTTTTCCACCGTCTGCGCCTACGGCTACTTGAAGAGGAAACAAACCATAGAGACAAAAATGAGAACTCCTATTTTGTCAAGTTTCAAAGAGCTACTACGAACCATGTTGGATTTAGTGTTCCAAATTCATCTATCTATATAAGAGAGAGCAGAGGGAAACCTAAATAAAAACCTGCTACTGTAGACGAACGCTTCAAACTAGAAGAACAAAATTTGGTGAGCCAAGTGGGATTTGTGTACTGATCATTACCACCAAGTATCATCAAGATTGGGTCAAAAAATATTTGCTGGAATATCGGAAACTCGTTAATTCTTAGAAGCTTGGCAGCCCCTCTCGATGAAAGTGCTTTTCCACAGTCTGTGCCTAGGGCTACTTTAAGAGGAAAGAAACCATAGAGACAAAACTGAGAAGTTTTTTATATTGTCAAGTTTACAAGAGCTACTACGAACCATGTTGGATTTAGAGTTCCAAATTCTTCTATCTATATAGGAGAGAACAGAGGGAAACCTAAATATAAAAACTGCTACTGTAGACGAACGCTTCACCCTAGAAGAACAAAATTTGGTGAGCCAAGTGGGATTTGTGTACTGATCATTACCACCAAGAATCATCAAGATTGGGTGAAAAAATATTTGCTGGTGTTTCAGAAACTCGTTAATTCTTAGAAGCTTGGCAACCCCTCTCTATGAAAATGCTTTTCTAGTCTCTGCCTAGGGCTACTTGAAGAGGAAACAAACCACAGAGACCAAACTGACAACTCCTTTATTTTGTCAAGTTTCAAAGAGCTGCTACGAACCATGTCGGATTGAGAGTTCCAAATTCATCTATCTATATAAGAGAGAAGAGAGGGAAAACTAAATATAAAAACTGCTACTGTAGACGAACGCTTCAACCTAGATGAACTAAATTTGGTGAACCAAGTGGTACTTGTGTACTGATCATTACCACCAAGTACAATCAAAATTGGGTGAAAAAATATTTGCTGGTATTTCGGAAACTCGTTAATTCTTACAAGCTTGGCAACCCCTCACCATGAAAGTGCATTTCCACAGTCTGTGCCTAGGGCTACTTGAAGAGGAAACAAATCATAGAGAAAAAAGTGAGAACTTCTTTATTTTGTCAAGTTTCAAAGATCTACTACGAACCATGTTGGATTTAGAGTTCCAAATTCATCCATCTGTATAGAAGAGAACAGAGGGAAACCTAAATATAAAAACTGATACTGTAGACGAACGCTTCAACCTAGAAGAACAAAATTTGGTGAGCCAAGTGGGATTTGTGTACTGATCATTACCACCAAGTATCATCAAGATTGGATGAAAAAATATTTGCTGGTATTTCGGAAACTCGTTAATTCTTAGAAGCTTGGCAACCCCTATCAATGAAATTGCTTTACCACCGTCTGCGCCTAGGGCTACTTGAAGAGGAAACAAACCATAGAGACAAAACTGAGAACTCCTTTATATTGTCAAGTTTCCAAGAGCTAATACGAACCATGTTGGATTTAGAGTTCCAAATTCTTCTATCTATATAGGAGAAAACAGAGGGAAACCTAAATATAAAAACTGCTACTGTAAAGGAACGCTTCACCCTAGAAGAACAAAATTTGGTGAGCCAAGTGGGATTTGTTTACTGATCATTACCACCAAGTATCATCAAGATTGGGTGAAAAAATATTTGTTGGTGTTTCAGAAACTCGTTAATTCTTAGAAGATTTGCAAACCTTCTCAATGACAGTGCTTTTCCACAGTCTGTGCCAAGGGCTACTTGACGAGGAAACAAACCATAGAGACAAAACTGAGAACTCCTTTATTTTGTCAAGTTTCAAAGCGATACTACGAACCATGTTGGATTTAGAGTTCCAAATTTATCTATCTATATAAGAGAAAGCAGAGGGAAACCTAAATATAAAAACTGATACTGTAGACGAACGCTACAACCTAGAAGAACAAAATTTGGTGAGCCAAGTGGGATTTGTGTACATGTCATTACCACAAAGTATCATCAAGATTGGGTGAAAAAATATTTGCTGGTATTTCGGAAACTCGTTAATTCTTAGAAGCTTGGCAACCCCTCTCAAAAAAATTGCTTTTCCACCGTCTGCGCCTACTGCTACTTGAAGAGGAAACAAACCATAGAGACAAAAATGAGAACTCCTTTATTTTGTCAAGTTTCAAAGAGCTACTACGAACCATGTTGGATTTAGTGTTCCAAATTCATCTATCTATATAGGAGAGAACAGAGGGAAACCTAAATATAAAAACTGCTACTGTAGAGGAACGCTTCACCCTAGAAGAACAAAATTTGGTAAGCCAATTGGGATTTGTGTACTGATCATTACCACCAAGTATCATCAGGATTGGGTGAAAAAATATTTGTTGGTGTTTCGGAAACTCGTTAATTCTTAGAAGAGTGGCAACCATTCTCAATGAAAGTACTTTTCCACAGTCTGTGCATAGGGCTACTTGAAGTGGAAACTAACCATAGAGACAAAACTGAGAACTCCTTTATTTTGTCAAGTTTCAAAGAGATACTATGAACCATTTTGGATTTAGAGTTCCAAATTCATCTATCTATATAGGAGAGAGCAGAGGGAAACCTAAATAAAAAACTGCTACTGTAGACGAACGCTTCAACCTAGAAGAACAAAATTTGGTGAGCCAAGTGGGATTTGTGTTCTGATCATTACCACCAAGTATAATAAAAATTCGGTGAAAAAATATTTGCTTGTATTTCGGAAACTCGTTAATTCTTTGAAGCTTGGCAACCCCTCACCATAAAAGTGCTTTTCCACAGTCTGTGCCTAGGGCTACTTGAAGAGGAAACAAACCATAGAGAAAAAACTGAGAACTCCTTTATTTTGTCAAGTTTCAAAGAGATACTACGAACCATGTTTTATTTAGAGTTCCAAATTCATCCATCTGTATAGAAGAAAACAGAGGGAAACCTAAATATAAAAACGGATACTGTAGTCGAACGCTTCAACCTAGAAGAACAAAATTTGGTGAGCCAAGTGGGATTTGTGTACTGATCCTTACCACCAAGTATCATCAAGATTGGGTGAAAAAATATTTGCTGGTATTTCGGAAACTCGTTAATTCTTAGGAGCTTGGCAACAGCTCTCAATGAAATTGCTTTTCCACCGTCTGGGCCTAGGGCTACTTGAAGAGGAAACAAACCATAGAGACAAAACTGAGAACTCCTTTATTTTGTCAAGTTTCAAAGAGCTACTACGAACCATGTTGGATTTAGAGTTCCAAATTCATCTATCTATATAGGAGAGAGCAGAGGGAAACCTAAATAAAAAACTGCTACTGTAGACGAACGCTTCAACCTAGAAGAACAAAATTTGGTGAGCCAAGTGGGATTTGTGTACTGATCATTACCACCAAGTATCATCAAGACTGGGTGAAAAAATATTTCCTGGAATATCGGAAACTCGTTAATTCTTAGAAACTTGGCAGCCCCTCTCGATGAAAGTGCTTTTCCACAGTCTGTGCCGAGGGCTACTTGAAGAGGAAACAAACCATAGAGACAAAACTGAGAACTCCTTTATATAGTCAAGTTTCCAAGACCTACTAAGAACCATGTTGGATTTAGAGTTCCAAATTCTTCTATCTATATAGGAGAGAACAGAGGGAAACCTAAATATAAAAACTGCTACTGTAGACGAACGCTTCAACCTAAAAGAACAAAATTTGGTGAGCCAAGTGGGATTTGTGTACTGATCATTACCACCATGTGTTATCAAGATTGTGTGAAAAAATATTTGCTGGTATTTCGGAAACTCGTTAATTCTTAGAAGATTGGCAACGCTTCTCAATGAAAGTGCTTTTCCACAGTCTATGCCTAAGGCTACTTGAAGAGGAAACAAACCATAGAGACAAAACTGAGAACTCCTTTATTTTGTCAAGTTTCAAAGAGCTACTACGAACTATGTTGGATTTAGAGTTCCACATTCATCTATCTATATAGGAGAGAACAGAGGGAAAACTAAATATAAAAACTGCTACTGTAGACAAACGCTTCAACCTAGAAAAACTAAATTTGGTGAGCCAAGTGGAACTTGTGTACTGATCATTACCACCAAGTATCATCAAGATTGGGTGAAAAAATATTTGCTGGTATTTCGGAAACTAGTTAATTCTTAGAAGCTTGGCAAACCCTCTCAAAGAAATTGCTTTTCCACTGTCTGCGCCTACGGCTACTTGAAGAGGAAACAATCCATAGAGACAAAAATGAGAACTCTTTTATTTTGTCAAGTTTCAAAGAGCTACTACGAACCATGTTGGATTTAGTGTTCCAAATTCATCTATCTATATAAGAGAGAGCAGAGGGAACCCTAAATAAAAAACTGCTACTGTAGGCGAACGCTTCAAACTAGAAGAACAAAATTTGGTGAGCCAAGTGGGATTTGTGTACTGATCATTACCACCAAGTATCATCAAGATTGGGTTAAAAAATATTTGCTGGAATATCGGAAACTCGTTAATTCTTAGAAGCTTGGCAGCCCCTCTCGATGAAAGTGCTTTTCCACAGTCTGTGCCTAGGGCTACTTTAAGAGGAAAGAAACCATAGAGACAAAACTGAGAACTTTTTTATATTGTCAAGTTTCCAAGAGCTACTACGAACCTTTTTTGATTTACAGTTGGAAATTCTTCTATCTATATAGGAGAGAACAGAGGGAAACCTAAATATAAAAACTGCTACTGTAGACGTACGCTTCATCGTAGAAGAACAAAATTTGGTGAGCCAGTGGGATTTGTGTACTGATCATTACCACCAAGAATCATCAAGATTGGGTGAAAAAATATTTGCTGGTGTTTCAGAAACTCGTTAATTCTTAGAAGCTTGGCAACCCCTCTCAATGAAAATGGTTTTCTAATCTCTGCCGAGGGCTACTTGAAAAGGAAACAAACCACAGAGACCAAACTGAGAACTCCTTTATTTTGTCAAGTTTCAAAGAGCTGCTATGAACCATGTCGGATTGAGATTTCCAAATTCATATATCTATATAAGAGAGAAGAGAGGGAAAACTAAATATAAAAACTGCTACTGTAGACGAACGCTTCAACCTAGATGAACTAAATTTGGTGAACCAAGTGGTACTTGTGTACTGATCATTACCACAAAGTATCATCAAGATTGGGTGATAAAATGTGTGCTCATATTTCGGAAACTTGATAATTCTTAGAAGCTTGGCAACGCCTCTCAATGACAGTGCTTTTTCACATTCTGTGCCTAGGGCTACTTGACGAGGAAACAAACCATGGAGAAAAAACTGAGAACTCCTTCATTTTGTCAAGTTTCAAAGAGCTACTACGAACCAGGTTGGATTTAGAGTTCCAAATTCATCTATCTCTATAGAAGAGAACAAAGGGAATCCTAAATATAAAAACTGCAACAGTAGACGAACACTTCAACCTAGAAGAACAAAATTTGGTGAGCCAAGTGGGATTTGTGTACTGATCCTTACCACCAAGTATCATCAAGATTGGGTGAAAAAATATTTGCTGGTATTTGAAAACTCGTTAATTTTTGGAAGCTTGGCAACCCCTCACCATGAAAGTGCTTTTCCACCGTTTGCGACTAGGGCTACTTGAAGAGGAAACAAACCATAGAGACAAAACTGAGAACTCCTTTATTTTGTCAAGTTTCAAAGAGCTACTACGAACCATGTTGGATTTAGAGTTCCAAATACATCTATCTATATAGGAGAGAGCAGAGGGAAACCTAAATATAAACTGCTACTGTAGACGCACGCTTCAACCTAGAAGAACAAAATTTGGTGAGCCAAGTGGGATTTGTGTACTGATCATTACCACCAAGTATTATCAAGATTGGGTGAAAAAATATTTGCTGGTATTTCGGAAACTCGTTAATTCTTAGAATCCTGGCAACCCCTCTCAATGAAAGTGCTTTTCCACAGTATGTGCCTAGGGCAACTGGAAGAGGAAACAAACCATAGAGACAAAACTGAGAACTCCTTTATTTTGTCAAGTTTCAAAGAGCTACTACAAACCATGTTGGATTTAGAGTTCCAATTTCATCTATCTATATACGGAGACAGAGGGAAAACTAAATATAAAAACTGATACTGTAGACGAACGCTTCAACCTAGAAGAACAAAATTTGGTGAGCCAAGTCGGATTTGTGTAGTGATCATTACCACCAAGTATCATCAAGATTGGGAGAAAAAATGTTTTCTGGTATTTCGGAAACTCGTAATTCTTAGAAGCTTGGCAACCCCTATCGATGAAAGTGCTTTTCCACAGTCTGTGCCTAGGGTACTTGAAGAGGAAACAAACCATAGAGACAAAACTGAGAACTCGTTCATTTTGTCAAGTTTCAAAGAGCTACTACAAGCCATGTTGGATTTAGTTTTAGAAATTCATCTATCTATATAGGAGAGAACAGAGGGAAACCTAAATATAAAAACTGCTACTGTAGACGAACGCTTCAACCTAGAAGAACAAAATTTGGTGAGCCAAGTGGGATTTGTGTACTGATCATTACCACCAAGTATAATCAAAATTGGGTGAAAAAATATTTGCTGGTATTTCGGAAACTCGTTAATTCTTAGAAGCTTGGCAACCCCTCACCATCAAAGTGCTTTTCCACAGTTTGTGCCTAGGGCTACTTGAAGAGGAAACAAACCATGGAGAAAAAACTGAGAACTCCTTTATTTTGTCAAGTTTCAAAGAGCTACTACGAACCATATTGGATTTAGAGTTCCAAATTCATCTATCTATATAGGAGAGAGCAGAGGGAAACCTAAATAGAAACTGCTATTGTAGACGAACGCTTAAACCTAGAAGAACAAAATTTGGTGAGCCAAGTGGGATTTGTGTACTGATCATTACCACCAAGTATCATCAAGATTGGGTGAAAAAATATTTGCTGGAATATCGGAAATCCTTAATTCTTAGAAGCTTGGCAGCCCCTCTATATGAAAGTGCTTTTCCACAGTCTGTGCATAGGGCTACTTGAAAAGGAAACAAACCATAGAGACAAAACTGAGAAATCCTTCATTTTGTCAAGTTTCCAAGAGCTACTACAAACCATGTTGGATTTAGAGTTCCAAATTCTTCTATCTATATAGGAGAGAACAGAGGGAAACCTAAATATAAAAACTGCTACTGTAGACGAACGCTTCACCCTAGAAGAACAAAATGGTGAGCCAAGTGGAATTTGTGTACTGATCATTACCACCAAGTATTATCAAGTTTGGGTGAAAAAATATTTGCTGGTATTTCGGACACTCGTTAATTCTTAGAAGATTGGCATCCCCTATCGATGAAAGTGCTTTTCCACAGTCTGTGCCTAGGGCTACTTGAAGAGGAAACAAACCATAGAGACAAAACTGAGAACTCCTTTATTTTATCAAGTTTCAAAAAGCTACTATGAACCATGTTGGATTGAGAGTTCCAAATTCATCTATCTATATAGGAGAGAGCAGAGGAAAACCTAAATATAAACTGCTACTGTAGACGCACGCTTCAACCTAGAAGAACAAAATTTGGTGAGCCAAGTGGGATTTGTGTACTGATCATTACCAACAAGTATTATCAAGATTGGGTGAAAAAATATTTGCTGGTATTTCGGAAACTCGTTAATTCTTAGAATCCTGGCAACCCCTCTCAATGAAAGTGCTTTTCCACAGTATGTGCCTAGGGCAACTGGAAGAGGAAACAAACCATAGAGACAAAACTGAGAACTCCTTTATTTTGTCAAGTTTCAAAGAGCTACTACAAACCATGTTGGATTTAGAGTTCCAATTTCATCTATCTATATACGGAGACAGAGGGAAAACTAAATATAAAAACTGCTACTGTAGACGAACGCTTCAACCTAGAAGAACAAAATTTGGTGAGCCAAGTCGGATTTGTGTAGTGATCATTACCACCAATTATCATCAAGATTGGGAGAAAAAATGTTTTCTGGTATTTCGGAAACTCGTTAATTCTTAGAAGCTTGGCAACCCCTATCGATGAAAGTGCTTTTCCACAGTCTGTGCCTAGGGTACTTGAAGAGGAAACAAACCATAGAGACAAAACTGAGAACTCCTTTATTTTGTCAAGTTTCAAAAAGCTACTACGAACCATGTTGGATTGAGAGTTCTAAATTCATCTATCTATATAGAAGAGAGCAGAGGGAAACATAAATATAAAAACTGATACTGTAGACGAACGCTTCAACCTAGAAGAACAAAATTTGGTGAGCCAAGTGGGATGTGTGTACTGATCATTACCACCAAGTATCATCAAGATTGGGTGAAAAAATATTTGCTGGTATTTCGGAATCTCGTTAATTCTTAGAAGCTTGGCAACCACTCTCAATGAAAGTGCTTTTCCACAGTCTGTGCCTAGGGCTACTTGAAGAGGAAACGAACCACAGAGACAAAACTGAGAACTCCTTTATTTTGTCAAGTTTCAAAAAGCTACTACGAACCATGTTGGATTGAGAGTTCCAAATTTATCTATCTATATAGGAGAGAGCAGAGGGAAACCTAAATATAAAAACTGATACTGTAGACGAACGCTTCAACCCAGAAGAACAAAATTTGATGAGCCAAGTGGGATTTGTGTACTGATCATTACCACCAAGTATCATCAAGATTGGGTGAAAAAATATTTGCTGGTATTTCGGAAACTCATTAATTTTTAGAAGCTTGGCAACCCCTCTCAATGAAATTGCTTTTCCACCGTTTGCGCCTAGGGGTACTTGAAGAGGAAACACACCATAGAGACAAAAATGAGAACTCCTTTATTTTGAAAAGTTTCAAAGAGCTACTACGATCCATGTTGGATTTAGAGTTCCAAATTCATCTATCTATATAGGAGAGAGCAGAGGGAAACCTAAATAGAAACTGCTATTGTAGACGAACGCTTCAACCTAGAAGAACAAAATTTGGTGAGCCAAGTGGGATTTGTGTACTGATCATTACCACCAAGTATCATCAAGATTGGGTGAAAAAATATTTGCTGGAATATCGGAAATCCTTAATTCTTAGAAGCTTGGCAGCCCCTCTATATGAAAGTGCTTTTCCACAGTCTGTGCATAGGGCTACTTGAAAAGGAAACAAACCATAGAGACAAAACTGAGAACTCCTTCATTTTGTCAAGTTTCCAAGAGCTACTACGAACCATGTTGGATTTAGTGTTCCAAATTCTTCTATCTATATAGGAGAGAACAGAGGGAAACCTAAATATAAAAACTGCTACTGTAGATGAACGCTTCACCCTAGAAGAACAAAATTTGGTGAGCCAAGTGGGATTTGTGTACTGATCATTACCACCAATTATGATCAAGTTTGGGTGAAAAAATATTTGCTGTTATTTCGGACACTCGTTAATTCTTAGAAGCTTGGCAACCCTTCTCAATGAAAGTGCTTTTCCACAGTCTGTGCCTAGGGCTACTTGAAGTGGAAACAAACCATAGAGACAAAACTGAGAACTCCTTTATTTTGTCACGTTTCAAAGAGCTACTACAAACCATTTTGGATTTAGAGTTCCAAATTCATCTATCTATATAGGGAGACAGAGGGAAACCTAAATATAAAAACTGCTACTGTAGACGAACGCTTCAACCTAGAAGAACAAAATTTGGTGAGCCAAGTCGGATTTGTGTAGTGATCATTACCACCAAGTATCATCAAGATTGGGAGAAAAAATGTTTTCTGGTATTTCGGAACTCGTTAATTCTTAGAAGCTTGGCAACCCCTATCGATGAAAGTGCATTTCCACAGTCTGTGCCTAGGGCTACTTGAAGAGGAAACAAACCATAGAGACAAAACTGAGAACTCCTTTATTTTGACAAGTTTCAAAAAGCTACTACGAACCATGTTGGATTGAGAGTTCCAAATTCATCTATCTATATAGGAGAGAGCAGAGGGAAACCTAAATATAAAAACTGATACTGTAGACGAACGCTTCAACCTAGAAGAACAAAATTTGGTGAGCCAAGTGGGATTTGTGTACTGATCATTACCACCAAGTATCATCAAGATTGGGTGAAAAAATATTTGCTGTTATTTCGGAAAATCGTTAATTCTTAGAAGCTTGGCAACCCCTCTGGATGAGAGTGCTTTTCCACAGTCTGTGCTTAGTTCTACTTAAAGAGGAAACAAACCATAGAGACAAAACTGAGAACTCGTTCATTTTGTCAAGTTTCAAAGAGCTACTACAAGCCATGTTGGATTTAGTTTTAGAAATTCATCTATCTATATAGGAGAGAACAGAGGGAAACCTAAATATAAAAACTGCTACTGTAGACGAACGCTTCAACCTAGAAGAACAAAATTTGGTGAGCCAAGTGGGATTTGTGTACTGATCATTACCACCAAGTATAATCAAAATTGGGTGAAAAAATATTTGCTGGTGTTTCGGAAACTCGTTAATTCTTAGAAGCTTGGCAACCCCTCACCATCAAAGTGCTTTTCCACAGTTTGTGCCTAGGGCTACTTGAAGAGGAAACAAACCATGGAGAAAAAACTGAGAACTCCTTTATTTTGTCAAGTTTCAAAGAGCTACTACGAACCATATTGGATTTAGAGTTCCAAATTCATCTATCTATATAGGAGAGAGCAGAGGGAAACCTAAATAGAAACTGCTATTGTAGACGAACGCTTCAACCTAGAAGAACAAAATTTGGTGAGCCAAGTGGGATTTGTGTACTGATCATTACCACCAAGTATCATCAAGATTGGGTGAAAAAATATTTGCTGGAATATCGGAAATCCTTAATTATTAGAAGCTTGGCAGCCCCTCTATATGAAAGTGCTTTTCCACAGTCTGTGCATAGGGCTACTTGAAAAGGAAACAAACCATAGAGACAAAACTGAGAAATCCTTTATTTTGTCAAGTTTCCAAGAGCTACTACAAACCATGTTGGATTTAGAGTTCCAAATTCTTCTATCTGTATAGGAGAGAACAGAGGGAAACCTAAATATAAAAACTGCTACTGTAGACGAACGCTTCACCCTAGAAGAACAAAATGGTGAGCCAAGTGGGATTTGTGTACTGATCATTACCACCAAGTATTATCAAGTTTGGGTGAAAAAATATTTGCTGGTATTTCGGACACTCGTTAATTCTTAGAAGATTGGCATCCCCTATCGATGAAAGTGCTTTTCCACAGTCTTTGCCTAGGGCTACTTGAAGAGGAAACAAACCATAGAGACAAAACTGAGAACTCCTTTATTTTGTCAAGTTTCAAAGAGCTACTACAAACCATGTTGGATTTAGAGTTCCAATTTCATCTATCTATATACGGAGACAGAGGGAAAACTAAATATAAAAACTGCTACTGTAGACGAACGCTTCAACCTAGAAGAACAAAATTTGGTGAGCCAAGTCGGATTTGTGTAGTGATCATTACCACCAATTATCATCAAGATTGGGAGAAAAAATGTTTTCTGGTATTTCGGAAACTCGTTAATTCTTAGAAGCTTGGCAACCCCTATCGATGAAAGTGCTTTTCCACAGTCTGTGCCTAGGGTACTTGAAGAGGAAACAAACCATAGAGACAAAACTGAGAACTCCTTTATTTTGTCAAGTTTCAAAAAGCTACTACGAACCATGTTGGATTGAGAGTTCTAAATTCATCTATCTATATAGAAGAGAGCAGAGGGAAACATAAATATAAAAACTGATACTGTAGACGAACGCTTCAACCTAGAAGAACAAAATTTGGTGAGCCAAGTGGGATGTGTGTACTGATCATTACCACCAAGTATCATCAAGATTGGGTGAAAAAATATTTGCTGGTATTTCGGAATCTCGTTAATTCTTAGAAGCTTGGCAACCACTCTCAATGAAAGTGCTTTTCCACAGTCTGTGCCTAGGGCTACTTGAAGAGGAAACGAACCACAGAGACAAAACTGAGAACTCCTTTATTTTGTCAAGTTTCAAAAAGCTACTACGAACCATGTTGGATTGAGAGTTCCAAATTTATCTATCTATATAGGAGAGAGCAGAGGGAAACCTAAATATAAAAACTGATACTGTAGACGAACGCTTCAACCCAGAAGAACAAAATTTGATGAGCCAAGTGGGATTTGTGTACTGATCATTACCACCAAGTATCATCAAGATTGGGTGAAAAAATATTTGCTGGTATTTCGGAAACTCATTAATTTTTAGAAGCTTGGCAACCCCTCTCAATGAAATTGCTTTTCCACCGTTTGCGCCTAGGGGTACTTGAAGAGGAAACACACCATAGAGACAAAAATGAGAACTCCTTTATTTTGAAAAGTTTCAAAGAGCTACTACGATCCATGTTGGATTTAGAGTTCCAAATTCATCTATCTATATAGGAGAGAGCAGAGGGAAACCTAAATAGAAACTGCTATTGTAGACGAACGCTTCAACCTAGAAGAACAAAATTTGGTGAGCCAAGTGGGATTTGTGTACTGATCATTACCACCAAGTATCATCAAGATTGGGTGAAAAAATATTTGCTGGAATATCGGAAATCCTTAATTCTTAGAAGCTTGGCAGCCCCTCTATATGAAAGTGCTTTTCCACAGTCTGTGCATAGGGCTACTTGAAAAGGAAACAAACCATAGAGACAAACTGAGAACTCCTTCATTTTGTCAAGTTTCCAAGAGCTACTACGAACCATGTTGGATTTAGTGTTCCAAATTCTTCTATCTATATAGGAGAGAACAGAGGGAAACCTAAATATAAAAACTGCTACTGTAGACGAACGCTTCACCCTAGAAGAACAAAATGGTGAGCCAAGTGGGATTTGTGTACTGATCATTACCACCAAGTATTATCAAGTTTGGGTGAAAAAATATTTGCTGGTATTTCGGACACTCGTTAATTCTTAGAAGATTGGCATCCCCTATCGATGAAAGTGCTTTTCCACAGTCTTTGCCTAGGGCTACTTGAAGAGGAAACAAACCATAGAGACAAAACTGAGAACTCCTTTATTTTGTCAAGTTTCAAAGAGCTACTACAAACCATGTTGGATTTAGAGTTCCAATTTCATCTATCTATATACGGAGACAGAGGGAAAACTAAATATAAAAACTGCTACTGTAGACGAACGCTTCAACCTAGAAGAACAAAATTTGGTGAGCCAAGTCGGATTTGTGTAGTGATCATTACCACCAATTATCATCAAGATTGGGAGAAAAAATGTTTTCTGGTATTTCGGAAACTCGTTAATTCTTAGAAGCTTGGCAACCCCTATCGATGAAAGTGCTTTTCCACAGTCTGTGCCTAGGGTACTTGAAGAGGAAACAAACCATAGAGACAAAACTGAGAACTCCTTTATTTTGTCAAGTTTCAAAAAGCTACTACGAACCATGTTGGATTGAGAGTTCTAAATTCATCTATCTATATAGAAGAGAGCAGAGGGAAACCTAAATATAAAAACTGATACTGTAGACGAACGCTTCAACCTAGAAGAACAAAATTTGGTGAGCCAAGTGGGATGTGTGTACTGATCATTACCACCAAGTATCATCAAGATTGGGTGAAAAAATATTTGCTGGTATTTCGGAATCTCGTTAATTCTTAGAAGCTTGGCAACCACTCTCAATGAAAGTGCTTTTCCACAGTCTGTGCCTAGGGCTACTTGAAGAGGAAACGAACCACAGAGACAAAACTGAGAACTCCTTTATTTTGTCAAGTTTCAAAAAGCTACTACGAACCATGTTGGATTGAGAGTTCCAAATTTATCTATCTATATAGGAGAGAGCAGAGGGAAACCTAAATATAAAAACTGATACTGTAGACGAACGCTTCAACCCAGAAGAACAAAATTTGATGAGCCAAGTGGGATTTGTGTACTGATCATTACCACCAAGTATCATCAAGATTGGGTGAAAAAATATTTGCTGGTATTTCGGAAACTCATTAATTTTTAGAAGCTTGGCAACCCCTCTCAATGAAATTGCTTTTCCACCGTTTGCGCCTAGGGGTACTTGAAGAGGAAACACACCATAGAGACAAAAATGAGAACTCCTTTATTTTGAAAAGTTTCAAAGAGCTACTACGATCCATGTTGGATTTAGAGTTCCAAATTCATCTATCTATATAGGAGAGAGCAGAGGGAAACCTAAATAGAAACTGCTATTGTAGACGAACGCTTCAACCTAGAAGAACAAAATTTGGTGAGCCAAGTGGGATTTGTGTACTGATCATTACCACCAAGTATCATCAAGATTGGGTGAAAAAATATTTGCTGGAATATCGGAAATCCTTAATTCTTAGAAGCTTGGCAGCCCCTCTATATGAAAGTGCTTTTCCACAGTCTGTGCATAGGGCTACTTGAAAAGGAAACAAACCATAGAGACAAAACTGAGAACTCCTTCATTTTGTCAAGTTTCCAAGAGCTACTACGATCCATGTTGGATTTAGTGTTCCAAATTCTTCTATCTATATAGGAGAGAACAGAGGGAAACCTAAATATAAAAACTGCTACTGTAGATGAACGCTTCACCCTAGAAGAACAAAATTTGGTGAGCCAAGTGGGATTTGTGTACTGATCATTACCACCAATTATGATCAAGTTTGGGTGAAAAAATATTTGCTGTTATTTCGGACACTCGTTAATTCTTAGAAGCTTGGCAACCCTTCTCAATGAAAGTGCTTTTCCACAGTCTGTGCCTAGGGCTACTTGAAGTGGAAACAAACCATAGAGACAAAACTGAGAACTCCTTTATTTTGTCACGTTTCAAAGAGCTACTACAAACCATTTTGGATTTAGAGTTCCAAATTCATCTATCTATATAGGGAGACAGAGGGAAACCTAAATATAAAAACTGCTACTGTAGACGAACGCTTCAACCTAGAAGAACAAAATTTGGTGAGCCAAGTGGGATTTGTGTACTGATCATTACCACCAAGTATCATCAAGATTGGGTGAAAAAATATTTGCTGGAATATCGGAAATCCTTATTTCTTAGAAGCTTGGCAGCCCCTCTATATGAAAGTGCTTTTCCACAGTCTGTGCATAGGGCTACTTGAAAAGGAAACAAACCATAGAGACAAAACTGAGAAATCCTTCATTTTGTCAAGTTTCCAAGAGCTACTACAAACCATGTTGGATTTAGAGTTCCAAATTCATCTATCTATATAGGAGAGAGCAGAGGGAAACCTAAATATAAAAACTGATACTGTAGACGAACGCTTCAACCTAGAAGAACAAAATTTGGTGAGCCAAGTGGGATTTGTGTACTGATCATTACCACCAAGTATCATCAAGATTGGGTGAAAAAATATTTGCTGGTATTTCGGAAACTCGTTAATCCTTAGAAGCTTGGCAACCACTCTCAATGAAAGTGCTTTTCCACAGTCTGTGCCTAGGGCTACTTGAAGAGGAAACGAACCATAGAGACAAAACTGAGAACTCCTTTATTTTGTGATGTTTCAAAAAGCTACTACGAACCATGTTGGATTGAGAGTTCCACATTCATCTATCTATATAGGAGAGAGCAGAGGGAAACCTAAATATAAAAACTGATACTGTAGACGAACGCTTCAACCTAGAAGAACAAAATTTGATGAGCCAATGGGATTTGTGTACTGATCATTACCACCAAGTATCATCAAGATTGGGTGAAAAAATATTTGCTGTTATTTCGGAAAATCGTTAATTCTTAGAAGCTTGGCAACCCCTCTCGATGAGAGAGCTTTTCCACAGTCTGTGCTTAGTTCTACTTAAAGAGGAAACAAACAATAGAGACAAAACTGAGATCTCGTTCATTTTGTCAAGATTCAAAGAGCTACTACAAGCCATGTTGGATTTAGTTTTAGAAATTCATCTATCTATATAGGAGAGAACAGAGGGAAACCTAAATATAAAAACTGCTACTGTAGACGAACGCTTCAACCTAGAAGAACAAAATTTGTTGAGCCAAGTGGGATTTGTGTACTGATCATTACCACCAAGTATCATCAAGATTGGGTGAAAAAATATTTGCTGGTATTTCGGAAACTCGTTAATTCTTAGAAGCTTGGCAACCCCTCACCATGAAAGTGCTTTTCCACAGTTTGTGCCTAGGGCTAGTTGAAGAGGAAACAAACCATGGAGAAAAATCTGAGAACTCCTTTATTTTGTCAAGTTTCAAAGAGCTACTACGAACCATGTTGGATTTAGAGTTCCAAATTCATCTGTCTGTATAGAAGAGAACAGAGGGAAACCTAAGTATAAAAACTGATACTGTAGACGAACGCTTCAACCTAGAAGAACAAAATTTGGTGAGCCAAGTGAGATTTGTGTACTGATCCTTACCACCAAGTATCATCAAGATTGGGTGAAAAAATATTTGCTGGTATTTTGGAAACTCGTTAATTCTTAGAAGCTTGGCAACCCCTCTAAATGAAATTGCTTTTCCACCGTTTGCGCCTAGGGCTACTTGAAGAGGAAAAAAACCATAGAGACAAAACTGAGAACTCCTTTATTTTGTCAAGTTTCAAAGAGCTACTACGAACCATGTTGGATTTAGAGTTCCAAATACATCTATATATATCGGAGAGAGCAGAGGGAAACCTAAATAGAAACTGCTACTGTAGACGAACGCTTCAACCTAGAAGAACAAAATTTGATGAGCCAAGTGGGATTTGTGTATTGATCATTACCAACAAGAATCATCAAGATTGGGTGAAAAAATATTTGCTGGAATATCTGAAAATCTTTAATTCTTAGAAGCTTGGCAGCCAATCTTTATGAAAGTGCTTTTCCACAGTCTTTGCCTAGGGCTACTTAAAAAAGAAAAAAACAATAGAGACAAAACTGAGAACGCCTTCATATTGTCAAGTTTCCAAGAGCTACTACGAACCATGTTGGATTTAGAGTTCCAAATTCATCTATCTGTATAGAAGAGAACAGAGGGAAACCTAAATATAAAAACTGATACTGTAGACGAACGCTTCAACCTAGAAGAACAAAATTTGGTGAGCCAAGTGGGATTTGTGTACTGATCCTTACCACCAAGTATCATCAAGATTGGGTGAAAAAATCTTTGCTGGTATTTTGGAAACTCGTTAATTCTTAGAATCCTGGCAACCCCTCTCAATGAAAGTGCTTTTCCACAGTATGTGCCTAGGGCAACTGGAAGAGGAAACAAACCATAGAGACAAAACTGAGAACTCCTTTATTTTGTAAAGTTTCAAAGAGCTACTACAAACCATGTTGGATTTAAAGTTCCAATTTCATCTATCTATATAGGGAGACAGAGGGAAAACTAAATATAAAAACTGCTACTGTAGACGAACGCTTCAACCTAGAAGAACAAAATTTGGTGAGCCAAGTCGGATTTGTGTAGTGATCATTACCACCAAGTATCATCAAGATTGGGAGAAAAAATGTTTTCTGGTATTTCGTAAACTCGTTAATTCTTAGAAGCTTGGCAACCCCTATCGATGAAAGTGCTTTTCCACAGTCTGTGCCTAGGGTACTTGAAGAGGAAACAAACCATAGAGACAAAACTGAGAACTCCTTTATTTTGTCAAGTTTCAAAAAGCTACTACGAACCATGTTGGATTGAGAGTTCTAAATTCATCTATCTATATAGAAGAGAGCAGAGGGAAACCTAAATATAAAAACTGATACTGTAGACGAACGCTTCAACCTAGAAGAACAAAATTTGGTGAGCCAAGTGGGATTTGTGTACTGATCATTACCACCAAGTATCATCAAGATTGGGTGAAAAAATATTTGCTGGAATATCGGAAATCCTTAATTCTTAGAAGCTTGGCAGCCCCTCTATATGAAAGTGCTTTTCCACAGTCTGTGCATAGGGCTACTTGAAAAGGAAACAAACCATAGAGACAAAACTGAGAACTCCTTCATTTTGTCAAGTTTCCAAGAGCTACTACGAACCATGTTGGATTTAGAGTTCCAAATTCTTCTATCTATATAGGAGAGAACAGAGGGAAACCTAAATAAAAAAACTGCTACTGTAGACGAACGCTTCACCCTAGAAGAACAAAATTTGGTGAGCCAAGTGGGATTTGTGTACTGATCATTACCACCAATTATTATCAAGTTTGGGTGAAAAAATATTTGCTGTTATTTCGGACACTCGTTAATTCTTAGAAGCTTGGCAACCCTTCTCAATGAAAGTGCTTTTCCACAGTCTGTGCCTAGGGCTACTTGAAGTGGAAACAAACCATAGAGACAAAACTGAGAACTCCTTTATTTTGTCAAGTTTCAAAGAGCTACTACAAACCATTTTGGATTTAGAGTTCCAAATTCATCTATCTATATAGGGAGACAGAGGGAAACCTAAATATAAAAACTGCTACTGTAGACGAACGCTTCAACCTAGAAGAACAAATTTTGGTGAGCTTAGTCGGATTTGTGTAGTGATCATTACCACCAAGTATCATCAAGATTGGGAGAAAAAATGTTTTCTGGTATTTCGGAAACTCGTTAATTCTTAGAAGCTTGGCATCCCCTATCGATGAAAGTGCTTTTCCACAGTCTGTGCCTAGGGCTACTTGAAGAGGAAACAAACCATAGAGACAAAACTGAGAACTCCTTTATTTTGTCAAGTTTCAAAAAGCTACTACGAACCATGTTGGATTGAGAGTTCCAAATTCATCTATCTATATAGGAGAGAGCAGTGGGAAACCTAAATATAAAAACTGACACTGTAGACGAACGCTTCAACCTAGAAGAACAAAATTTGGTGAGCCACGTGGGATTTGTGTACTGATCTTTACCACCAAGTATCATCAAGATTGGGTGAAAAAATATTTGCTGGTATTTCGGAAAATTGTTAATTCTTAGAAGCTTGGCAACCCCTCTCGATGAGAGTGCTTTTCCACAGTCTGTGCTTAGTTCTACTTAAAGAGGAAACAAACCATAGAGACAAAACTGAGAACTCGTTCATTTTGTCAAGTTTCAAAGAGCTACTACAAGCCATGTTGGATTTAGTTTTAGAAATTCATCTATCTATATAGAGAGAACAGAGGGAAACCTAAATATAAAAACTGCTACTGTAGACGAACGCTTCAACCTAGAAGAACAAAATTTGGTGAGCCAAGTGGGATTTGTGTACTGATCATTACCACCAAGTATAATCAAAATTGGGTGAAAAAATATTTGCTGGTGTTTCGGAAACTCGTTAATTCTTAGAAGCTTGGCAACCCCTCACCATCAAAGTGCTTTTCCACAGTTTGTGCCTAGGGCTACTTGAAGAGGAAACAAACCATGGAGAAAAAACTGAGAACTCCTTTATTTTGTCAAGTTTCAAAGAGCTACTACGAACCATATTGGATTTAGAGTTCCAAATTCATCTATCTATATAGGAGAGAGCAGAGGGAAACCTAAATAGAAACTGCTATTGTAGACGAACGCTTCAACCTAGAAGAACAAAATTTGGTGAGCCAAGTGGGATTTGTGTACTGATCATTACCACCAAGTATCATCAAGATTGGGTGAAAAAATATTTGCTGGAATATCGGAAATCCTTAATTATTAGAAGCTTGGCAGCCCCTCTATATGAAAGTGCTTTTCCACAGTCTGTGCATAGGGCTACTTGAAAAGGAAACAAACCATAGAGACAAAACTGAGAAATCCTTTATTTTGTCAAGTTTCCAAGAGCTACTACAAACCATGTTGGATTTAGAGTTCCAAATTCTTCTATCTGTATAGGAGAGAACAGAGGGAAACCTAAATATAAAAACTGCTACTGTAGACGAACGCTTCACCCTAGAAGAACAAAATGGTGAGCCAAGTGGGATTTGTGTACTGATCATTACCACCAAGTATTATCAAGTTTGGGTGAAAAAATATTTGCTGGTATTTCGGACACTCGTTAATTCTTAGAAGATTGGCATCCCCTATCGATGAAAGTGCTTTTCCACAGTCTTTGCCTAGGGCTACTTGAAGAGGAAACAAACCATAGAGACAAAACTGAGAACTCCTTTATTTTGTCAAGTTTCAAAAAGCTACTACGAACCATGTTGGATTGAGAGTTCCAAATTCATCTATCTATATAGGAGAGAGCAGAGGGAAACCTAAATATAAAAACTGATACTGTAGACGAACGCTTCAACCTAGAAGAACAAAATTTGGTGAGCCAAGTGGGATTTGTGTACTGATCATTACCACCAAGTATCATCAAGATTGGGTGAAAAAATATTTGCTGGTATTTCGGAAACTCGTTAATCCTTAGAAGCTTGGCAACCACTCTCAATGAAAGTGCTTTTCCACAGTCTGTGCCTAGGGCTACTTGAAGAGGAAACGAACCATAGAGACAAAACTGAGAACTCCTTTATTTTGTGATGTTTCAAAAAGCTACTACGAACCATGTTGGATTGAGAGTTCCACATTCATCTATCTATATAGGAGAGAGCAGAGGGAAACCTAAATATAAAAACTGATACTGTAGACGAACGCTTCACCCTAGAAGAACAAAATGGTGAGCCAAGTGGGATTTGTGTACTGATCATTACCACCAAGTATTATCAAGTTTGGGTGAAAAAATATTTGCTGGTATTTCGGACACTCGTTAATTCTTAGAAGATTGGCATCCCCTATCGATGAAAGTGCTTTTCCACAGTCTTTGCCTAGGGCTACTTGAAGAGGAAACAAACCATAGAGACAAAACTGAGAACTCCTTTATTTTGTCAAGTTTCAAAAAGCTACTACGAACCATGTTGGATTGAGAGTTCCAAAATCATCTATCTATATAGGAGAGAGCAGAGGGAAACCTAAATATAAAAACTGATACTGTAGACGAACGCTTCAACCTAGAAGAACAAAATTTGGTGAGCCAAGTGGGATTTGTGTACTGATCATTACCACCAAGTATCATCAAGATTGGGTGAAAAAATATTTGCTGGTATTTCGGAAACTCATTAATCCTTAGAAGCTTGGCAACCACTCTCAATGAAAGTGCTTTTCCACAGTCTGTGCCTAGGGCTACTTGAAGAGGAAACGAACCATAGAGACAAAACTGAGAACTCCTTTATTTTGTGAAGTTTCAAAAAGCTACTACGAACCATGTAGGATTGAGAGTTCCACATTCATCTATCTATATAGGAGAGAGCAGAGGGAAACCTAAATATAAAAACTGATACTGTAGACGAACGCTTCAACCTAGAAGAACAAAATTTGATGAGCCAAGTGGGATTTGTGTACTGATCATTACCACCAAGTATCATCAAGATTGGGTGAAAAAATATTTGCTGTTATTTCGGAAAATCGTTAATTCTTAAAAGCTTGGCAACCCCTCACCATGAAAGTGCTTTTCCACAGTCTGTGCTTAGTTCTACTTAAAGAGGAAACAAACCATAGAGACAAAACTGAGAACTCGTTCATTTTGTCAAGTTTCAAAGAGCTACTACAAGCCATGTTGGATTTAGTTTTAGAAATTCATCTATCTATATAGAGAGAACAGAGGGAAACCTAAATATAAAAACTGCTACTGTAGACGAACGCTTCAACCTAGAAGAACAAAATTTGGTGAGCCAAGTGGGATTTGTGTACTGATCATTACCACCAAGTATAATCAAAATTGGGTGAAAAAATATTTGCTGGTGTTTCGGAAACTCGTTAATTCTTAGAAGCTTGGCAACCCCTCACCATCAAAGTGCTTTTCCACAGTTTGTGCCTAGGGCTACTTGAAGAGGAAACAAACCATGGAGAAAAAACTGAGAACTCCTTTATTTTGTCAAGTTTCAAAGAGCTACTACGAACCATATTGGATTTAGAGTTCCAAATTCATCTATCTATATAGGAGAGAGCAGAGGGAAACCTAAATAGAAACTGCTATTGTAGACGAACGCTTCAACCTAGAAGAACAAAATTTGGTGAGCCAAGTGGGATTTGTGTACTGATCATTACCACCAAGTATCATCAAGATTGGGTGAAAAAATATTTGCTGGAATATCGGAAATCCTTAATTATTAGAAGCTTGGCAGCCCCTCTATATGAAAGTGCTTTTCCACAGTCTGTGCATAGGGCTACTTGAAAAGGAAACAAACCATAGAGACAAAACTGAGAAATCCTTTATTTTGTCAAGTTTCCAAGAGCTACTACAAACCATGTTGGATTTAGAGTTCCAAATTCTTCTATCTGTATAGGAGAGAACAGAGGGAAACCTAAATATAAAAACTGCTACTGTAGACGAACGCTTCACCCTAGAAGAACAAAATGGTGAGCCAAGTGGGATTTGTGTACTGATCATTACCACCAAGTATTATCAAGTTTGGGTGAAAAAATATTTGCTGGTATTTCGGACACTCGTTAATTCTTAGAAGATTGGCATCCCCTATCGATGAAAGTGCTTTTCCACAGTCTTTGCCTAGGGCTACTTGAAGAGGAAACAAACCATAGAGACAAAACTGAGAACTCCTTTATTTTGTCAAGTTTCAAAAAGCTACTACGAACCATGTTGGATTGAGAGTTCCAAATTCATCTATCTATATAGGAGAGAGCAGAGGGAAACCTAAATATAAAAACTGATACTGTAGACGAACGCTTCAACCTAGAAGAACAAAATTTGGTGAGCCAAGTGGGATTTGTGTACTGATCATTACCACCAAGTATCATCAAGATTGGGTGAAAAAATATTTGCTGGTATTTCGGAAACTCGTTAATCCTTAGAAGCTTGGCAACCACTCTCAATGAAAGTGCTTTTCCACAGTCTGTGCCTAGGGCTACTTGAAGAGGAAACGAACCATAGAGACAAAACTGAGAACTCCTTTATTTTGTGATGTTTCATAAAGCTACTACGAACCATGTTGGATTGAGAGTTCCACATTCATCTATCTATATAGGAGAGAGCAGAGGGAAACCTAAATATAAAAACTGATACTGTAGACGAACGCTTCACCCTAGAAGAACAAAATGGTGAGCCAAGTGGGATTTGTGTACTGATCATTACCACCAAGTATTATCAAGTTTGGGTGAAAAAATATTTGCTGGTATTTCGGACACTCGTTAATTCTTAGAAGATTGGCATCCCCTATCGATGAAAGTGCTTTTCCACAGTCTTTGCCTAGGGCTACTTGAAGAGGAAACAAACCATAGAGACAAAACTGAGAACTCCTTTATTTTGTCAAGTTTCAAAAAGCTACTACGAACCATGTTGGATTGAGAGTTCCAAAATCATCTATCTATATAGGAGAGAGCAGAGGGAAACCTAAATATAAAAACTGATACTGTAGACGAACGCTTCAACCTAGAAGAACAAAATTTGGTGAGCCAAGTGGGATTTGTGTACTGATCATTACCACCAAGTATCATCAAGATTGGGTGAAAAAATATTTGCTGGTATTTCGGAAACTCATTAATCCTTAGAAGCTTGGCAACCACTCTCAATGAAAGTGCTTTTCCACAGTCTGTGCCTAGGGCTACTTGAAGAGGAAACGAACCATAGAGACAAAACTGAGAACTCCTTTATTTTGTGAAGTTTCAAAAAGCTACTACGAACCATGTAGGATTGAGAGTTCCACATTCATCTATCTATATAGGAGAGAGCAGAGGGAAACCTAAATATAAAAACTGATACTGTAGACGAACGCTTCAACCTAGAAGAACAAAATTTGATGAGCCAAGTGGGATTTGTGTACTGATCATTACCACCAAGTATCATCAAGATTGGGTGAAAAAATATTTGCTGTTATTTCGGAAAATCGTTAATTCTTAGAAGCTTGGCAACCCCTCACCATGAAAGTGCTTTTCCACAGTCTGTGCTTAGTTCTACTTAAAGAGGAAACAAACCATAGAGACAAAACTGAGAACTCGTTCATTTTGTCAAGTTTCAAAGAGCTACTACAAGCCATGTTGGATTTAGTTTTAGAAATTCATCTATCTATATAGGAGAGAACAGAGGGAAACCTAAATATAAAAACTGCTACTGTAGACGAACGCTTCAACCTAGAAGAACAAAATTTGGTGAGCCAAGTGGGATTTGTGTACTGATCATTACCACCAAGTATAATCAAAATTGGGTGAAAAAATATTTGCTGGTATTTCGGAAACTCGTTAATTCTTAGAAGCTTGGCAACCTCTCTCAATGAAATTGCTTTTCCACCGTTTGCGCCTAGGGCTAGTTGAAGAGGAAACAAACCATGGAGAAAAATCTGAGAACTCCTTTATTTTGTCAAGTTTCAAAGAGCTACTACGAACCATGTTGGATTTAGAGTTCCAAATTCATCTATCTGTATAGCAGAGAACAGAGGGAAACCTAAATATAAAAACTGATACTGTAGACGAAAGCTTCAACCTAGAAGAACAAAATTTGGTGAGCCAAGTGAGATTTGTGTACTGATCCTTACCACCAAGTATCATCAAGATTGGGTGAAAAAATATTTGCTGGTATTTTGGAAACTCGTTAATTCTTAGAAGCCTGGCAACCCCTCTAAATGAAATTGCTTTTCCACCGTTTGCGCCTAGGGCTACTTGAAGAGGAAACAAACCATAGAGACAAAACTGAGAACTCCTTTATTTTGTCAAGTTTCAAAGAGCTACTACGAACCATGTTGGATTTAGAGTTCCAAATACATCTATCTATATCGGAGAGAGCAGAGGGAAACCTAAATAGAAACTGCTACTGTAGACGAACGCTTCAACCTAGAAGAACAAAATATGCTGAGCCAAGTGGGATTTGTGTATTGATCATTACCAACAAGCATCATCAAGATTGGGTGAAAAAATATTTGCTGGAATATCTGAAAATCTTTAATTCTTAGAAGCTTGGCAGCCAATCTTTATGAAAGTGATTTCCACAGTCTGTGCCTAGGGCTACTTGAAAAGGAAACAAACAATAGAGACAAAACTGAGAACTCCTTCATATTGTCAAGTTTCCAAGAGCTACTACGAACCATGTTGGATTTAGAGTTCCAAATTCATCTATTTGTATAGAAGAGAACAGAGGGAAACCTAAATATAAAAACTGATACTGTAGACGAACGCTTCAACCTAGAAGAACAAAATTGGGTGAGCCAAGTGGGATTTGTGTACTGATCCTTACCACCAAGTATCATCAAGATTGGGTGAAAAAATCTTTGCTGGTATTTCGGAAACTCGTTAATTCTTAGAAGCTTGGCAACCTTTCTCAATGAAATTGCTTTTCCACCGTTTGCGCCTAGGGCTATTGAAGAGGAAAAGAACCATAGAGACAAAACTGAGAACTCCTTTATTTTGTCAAGTTTCAAAGAGCTATTACGATCCATGTTGGATTTAGAGTTCCAAATTCATCTATCTATATAGGAGAGAGCAGAGGGAAACCTAAATAGAAACTGCTTTTGTAGACGAACGCTTCAACCTAGAAGAACAAAATTTGGTGAGCCAAGTGGGATTTGTGTACTGATCATCACCACCAAGTATCATCAAGATTGGGTGGAAAAATATTGGCGGGAATATCGGAACTCGTTAATTCTTAGAAGCTTGGCAGCCCCTCTATATGAAAGTGCTTTTCCACAGTCTGTGCATAGGGCTACTTGAAAAGGAAACAAACCATAGAGACAAAACTGAGAACTCCTTCATTTTGTCAAGTTTCCAAGAGCTACTACGAACCATGTTGGATTTAGAGTTCCAAATTCTTCTATCTATATACGAGAAAACAGAGGGAAACCTAAATATAAAAACTGCTACTGTAGACGAACGCTTCACCCTAGAAGAACAAAATTTGGTGAGCCAATGGGATTTGTGTACTGATCCTTACCACCAAGTATCATCAAGATTGGGTGAAAAAATATTTGCTGGTATTTCGGAAACTCGTTAATTCTTAGAAGCTTGGCAACCCCTCTCGATGAAAGTGCTTTTCCACAGTCTGTGCCTAGGGCTACTTGAAGAGGAAACAAACCATAGAGACAAAACTGAGAACTCCTTTATTTTGTCAAGTTTCAAAGAGCTACTACGAACCATGTTGAATTTAGAGTTCCAAATTCATCTATCTATATAGGAGAGAACAGAGGGAAACCTAAATATAAAAACTGCTACTGCAGACGAACGCTTCAACCTGGAAAAACAAAATTTGGTGAGCCAAGTGGGATTTGTGTACTGATCATTACCACCAAGTATCATCAAGATTGGGTGAAAAAATATTTGCTGGTATTTCGGAAACTCGTTAATTCTTAGAAGCTTTGCAACCTCTTTCGATGAAAGTGCTTTTCCACAGTCTGTGCCTAGGGCTACTTGACGAGGAAACAAACCATAGAGACAAACCTGAGAACTCCATTATTTTGTCAAGTTTCAAAGAGCTACTACAAACCATGTTGGATTTAGAGTTCCAAATTCATCTATCTATATAGGGAGACAGAGGGAAACCTAAATATAAAAACTGCTACTGTAGACGAACGCTTCAACCAAGAGGAAAAATTTGGTGAGCCAAGTCGGATTTGTGTAGTGATCATTACCACCAAGTATCATCAGGATTGGGTGAAAAAATGTGTGCTGGTATTTCGGAAACTCGTTAATTCTTAGAAGCTTGGCAACGCCTCTCAATGACAGTGCTTTTCCACAGTCTGTGACTAGGGCTACTTGACGAGGAAACAAACCATAGAGACAAAACTGAGAACTCCTTTATTTTGTCAAGTTTCAAAGAGCTACTACGAACCATGTTGGATTTAGAGTTCCAAATTCATCTATCTATATAGGAGAGAGCAGAGGGAAACCTAAATATAAAAACTGATACTGTAGACGAACGCTACAACCTAGAAGAACAAAATTTGGTGAGCCAAGTGGGATTTGTGTACTGATCATTACCACCAAGTATCATCAAGATTGGGTGATAAAATATTTGCTGGTATTTCGGAAACTCGTTAATTCTTAGAAACATGGCAACCCCCCTCAATGAAAGTGCTTTTCCACAGTCTCTGCCTAGGGCAACTTGAAGAGGAAACAAACCCCAGAGACAAAACTGAAAACTCCTTTATAATGTCAAGTTTCCAAGAGCTACTACAAATAATGTTGGATTTAGAGTTCCAAATACTTCTATCTATATAGGAGAGAACAGAGGGAAACCTAAATATAAAAACTGCTACTGTAGACGAACGCTTCACCCTAGAAGAACAAAATTTGGTGAGCCAAGTGGGATTTGTGTACTGATCATTACCACCAAGTATTATCAAGATTGGGTTAAAAAATATTTGCTGGTATTTCTGAAACTCATTAATTCTTAGAAGATTGGCAACCCTTCTCAATGAAAGTGCTTTTCCACAGTCTGTGCCTAGGGCTCCTTGAAGAGGAAACAAACCATAGAGACAAAACTGAGAACTCCTTTATTTTGTCAAGTTTCAAAGAGCTACTACGAACCATGTTGGATTTGGAGTTCCAAATTCATCTATCTATATAGGAGAGAACAGAGGGAAACCTAAATATAAAAACTGCTACTGTAGACGAACGCTTCAACCTAGAAGAACAAAATTTGGTGAGCCAAGTGGGATTTGTGTACTGATCATTACCACCAAGTATCATCAAGATTGGGTGAAAAAATATTTGCTGGTGTTTCATAAACTCGTTAATTCTTAGAAGCTTGGCAACCCCTCTCAATGAAAGTGCTTTTCCACAGTATGTGCCTAGGGCAACTTGAAGAGGAAACAAACCATAGAGACAAAACTGAGAACTCCTTTATTTTGTCAAGTTTCAAAGAGCTACTACAAACCATGTTGGATTTAGAGTTCCAAATTCATCTATCTATATAGGGAGACAGAGGGAAACCTAAATATAAAAACTGCTACTGTAGACGAACGCTTCAACCTAGAAGAACAAAATTTGGTGAGCCAAGTCGGATTTGTGTAGTGATCATTACCACCAAGTATCATCAAGATTGGGTGAAAAAATGTTTGCTGGTATTTCGGAAACTCGTTAATTCTTAGAAGCTTGGCAACGCCTCTCAATGACAGTGCTTTTCCACAGTATGTGCCTAGGGCTACTTGAAGAGGAAACAAACCATAGAGACAAAACTGAGAACACCTTTATTTTCTCAAGTTTCAAAGAGCTACTACGAACCATGTTGAATTTAGAGTTCCAAATTCATCTATCTATATAGGAGAGAACAGAGGGAAACCTAAATATAAAAACAGCTACTGCAGAAGAACGCTTCAACCTAGAAGAACAAAATTTGGTGAGCCATGTGGGATTTGTGTACTGATCATTACCACAAAGTATCATCAAGATTGGGTGAAAAAATATTTGCTGGTATTTCGGAAACTCGTTAATTCTTAGAAGCTTTGCAACCCCTTTCGATGAAAGTGCTTTTCCACAGTCTGTGCCTAGGGCTACTTGAAGAGGAAACAAACCAAAGAGACAAAACTGAGAACTCCTTTATTTTGTCAAGTTTCAAAGAGCTACTACGAACCATGTTGGATTTAGAGTTCCAAATTCATCTATCTATATAGGAGAGAACAGAGTGAAACCTAAATATAAACTGCTACTGTTGACGCACACTTCACCCTAGAAGAACAAAATTTGGTGAGCCAAGTCGGATTTGTGTACTGATCATTACCACCAAGTATCATCAAGATTGGGTGAAAAAATGTTTGCTGGTATTTCAGAAACTCGTTAATTCTTAGAAGCTTGGCAACGCCTCTCAATGACAGTGCTTTTCCACAGTCTGTTCCTAGGGCTACTTGACGAGGAAACAAACCATACAGACAAACCTGAGAACTCCTTTATTTTGTCAAGTTTCAAAGAGCTACTACAAACCATGTTGGATTTAGAGTTCCAAATTCATCTATCTATATAGGGAGACAGAGGGAAACCTAAATATAAAAACTGCTACTGTAGACGAACGCTTCAACCTAGAAAAAAATTTGGTGAGCCAAGTCGGATTTGTGTAGTGATCATTACCACCAAGTATCATCAGGATTGGGTGAAAAAATGTGTGCTGGTATTTTGGAAACTCGTTGATTCTTAGAAGCTTGGCAACGCCTCTCAATGACAGTGCTTTTCCACAGTCTGTGCCTAGGGCTACTTGACGAGGAAACAAACCATAGAGACAAAACTGAGAACTCCTTTATTTTGTCAAGTTTCAAAGAGCTACTACCAACCATGTTGGATTTAGAGTTCCAATTTCATCTATCTATATAGGAGAGAGCAGAGGGAAACCTAAATATAAAAACTGATACTGTAGACGAACGCTTCAACCTAGAAGAACAAAATTTGGTGAGCCAAGTGGGATTTGTGTACTGATCATTACCACCAAGTATCATCAAGATTGGGTGAAAAAATATTTTCTGGTATTTCGGAACCTCGTTAATTCTTAGAAACATGGCAACCCCCCTCAATGAAAGTGCTTTTCCACAGTCTCTGCCTAGGACTACTTGAAGAGGAAACAAACCCCAGAAACAAAACTGAAAACTCCTTTATAATGTCAAGTTTCCAAGAGCTACTACAAACAATGTTGGATTTAGAGTTCCAAATACTTCTATCTATATAGGAGAGAACAGAGGGAAACCTAAATATAAAAACTGCTACTGTAGACGAACGCTTCACCCTAGAAGAACAAAATTTGGTGAGCCAAGTGGGATTTGTGTACTGATCATTACCACCAAGTATCATCAAGATTGGGTGAAAAAAATATTTGCTGGTGTTTCATAAACTCGTTAATTCTTAGAAGCTTGGCAACCCCTCTCAATGAAAGTGCTTTTCCACAGTATGTGCCTAGGGCAACTTGAAGAGGAAACAAACCATAGAGACAAAACTGAGAACTCCTTTATTTTGTCAAGTTTCAAAGAGCTACTACAAACCATGTTGGATTTAGAGTTCCAAATTCATCTATCTATATAGGGAGACAGAGGGAAACCTAAATATAAAAACTGCTACTGTAGACGAACGCTTCAACCTAGAAGAACAAAATTTGGTGAGCCAAGTCGGATTTGTGTAGTGATCATTACCATCAAGTATCATCAAGATTGGGTGAAAAAATGTTTGCTGGTATTTCGGAAACTCGTTAATTCTTAGAAGCTTGGCAACGCCTCTCAATGACAGTGCTTTTCCACAGTATGTGCCTAGGGCTACTTGAAAAGGAAACAAACCATAGAGACAAAACTGAGAACACCTTTATTTTCTCAAGTTTCAAAGAGCTACTACGAACCATGTTGAATTTAGAGTTCCAAATTCATCTATCTATATAGGAGAGAACAGAGGGAAACCTAAATATAAAAACTGCTACTGCAGACGAACGCTTCAACCTAGAAGAACAAAATTTGGTGAGCCAAGTGGGATTTGTGTACTGATCATTACCACCAAGTATCATCAAGATTGGGTGAAAAAATATTTGCTGGTATTTCGGAAACTCGTTAATTCTTAGAAGCTTTGCAACCCCTTTCGATGAAAGTGCTTTTCCACAGTCTGTGCCTAGGGCTACTTGAAGAGGAAACAAACCAAAGAGACAAAACTGAGAACTCCTTTATTTTGTCAAGTTTCAAAGAGCTACTACGAACCATGTTGGATTTAGAGTTCCAAATTCATCTATCTATATAGGAGAGAACAGAGTGAAACCTAAATATAAACTGCTACTGTAGACGCACGCTTCAACCTAGAAGAACAAAATTTGGTGAGCCAAGTCGGATTTGTGTATTGATCATTACCACCAAGTATCATCAAGATTGGGGGAAAAAATGTTTGCTGGTATTTCGGAAACTCGTTAATTCTTAGAAGCTTGGCAACGCCTCTCAATGACAGTGCTTTTCCACAGTCTGTGCCTAGGGCTACTTGACGAGGAAACAAACCATACAGACAAACCTGAGAACTCCTTTATTTTGTCAAGTTTCAAAGAGCTACTACAAACCATGTTGGATTTAGAGTTCCAAATTCATCTATCTATATAGGGAGACAGAGGGAAACCTAAATATAAAAACTGCTACTGTAGACGAACGCTTCAACCTAGAAAAAAAATTTGGTGAGCCAAGTCGGATTTGTGTAGTGATCATTACCACCAAGTATCATCAGGATTGGGTGAAAAAATGTGTGCTGGTATTTTGGAAACTCGTTGATTCTTAGAAGCTTGGCAACGCCTCTCAATGACAGTGCTTTTCCACAGTCTGTGCCTAGGTCTACTTGACGAGGAAACAAACCATAGAGACAAAACTGAGAACTCCTTTATTTTGTCAAGTTTCAAAGAGCTACTACCAACCATGTTGGATTTAGAGTTCCAAATTCATCTATCTATATAGGAGAGAGCAGAGGGAAACCTAAATATAAAAACTGATACTGTAGACGAACGCTTCAACCTAGAAGAACAAAATTTGGTGAGCCAAGTGGGATTTGTGTACTGATCATTACCACCAAGTATCATCAAGATTGGGTGAAAAAATATTTGCTGGTATTTCGGAACCTCGTTAATTCTTAGAAACATGGCAACCCCCCTCAATGAAAGTGCTTTTCCACAGTCTCTGCCTAGGGATACTTGAAGAGGAAACAAACCCCAGAAACAAAACTGAAAACTCCTTTATAATGTCAAGTTTCCAAGAGCTACTACAAACAATGTTGGATTTAGAGTTCCAAATAGTTCTATCTATATAGGAGAGAACAGAGGGAAACCTAAATATAAAAACTGCTACTGTAGACGAACGCTTCACCCTAGGAGAACAAAATTTGGTGAGCCAAGTGGGATTTGTGTACTGATCATTACCACCAAGTATCATCAAGATTGGGTGAAAAAATATTTGCTGGTATTTCGGAAACTCGATAATTCTTAGAATTTTGGCAACCCCTCTCAATGAAAGTGCTTTTCCACAGTATGTGCCTAGGGCAACTTGAAGAGGAAACAAACCATAGAGACAAAACTGAGAACTCCTTTATTTTGTCAAGTTTCAAAGAGCTACTACAAAACATGTTGGATTTAGAGTTCCAAATTCATCTATCTATATAGGGAGACAGAGGGAAACCTAAATATAAAAACTGCTACTGTACGAACGCTTCAACCTAGAAGAACAAAATTTGGTGAGCCAAGTCGGATTTGTGTAGTGATCATTACCACCAAGTATCATCAATATTGGGTGAAAAAATGTTTGCTGGTATTTCGGAAACTCGTTAATTCTTAGAAGCTTGGCAACGCCTCTCAATGACAGTGCTTTTCCACAGTCTGTGCCTAGGGCTACTTGACGAGGAAACAAACCATAGAGACAAAACTGAGAACTCCTTTATTTTGTCAAGTTTCAAAGAGCTACTATGAACCATGTTGGATTTAGAGTTCCAAATTCATCTATCTATATAGGAGAGAGCAGATTGAAACCTAAATATAAAAACTGCTACTGTAGACGAACGCTTCAACCTAGAAGAACAAAATTTGGTGAGCCAAGTGGGATTTGTGTACTGATCATTACCACCTAGTATCATCAAGATTGGGTGAAAAAATATTTGCTGGTATTTCGGAAAATCGTTAATTCTTAGAAGCTTGGCAACCCCTCTCGATGAAAGTGCTTTTCCACAGTCTGTGCCTAGGGCTACTTGACGAGGAAACAAACCATAGAGACAAAACAGAGAACTCCTTTATTTTGTCAAGTTTCAAAGAGCTACTACAAACCATGTTGTATTTAGAGTTCCAAATTCATCTATCCTTATAGGAGAGAACAGAGGAGAACCTAAATATAAAAACTGCTACTGTAGACGAACGCTTCAACCTAGAAGAACAAAATTTGGTGAGCCAAGTGGGATTTGTGTACTGATCATTACCACCAAGTATCATCCAGATTGGGTGAAAAAATATTTGCTGGTATTTCGGAAACTCGTTAATTCTTAGAAGCTTGGCAACCCCTCTCGATGAAAGTGCTTTTCCACAGTCTGTGCCAAGGGCTACTTGAAGAGGAAACAAACCATAGAGATAAAATGAGAAGTCCTTTATTTTGTTAAGTTTGAAAGAATTACTACAATCCATGTTGGATTTAGAGTTTCAAATTCATCTATCTATATAGGAGAGAACAGAGGGAAACCTAAATATAAAAACTGCTACTGTAGACGAACGCTTCAACATAGAAGACCAAAATTTGTGAGCCAAGTGGGATTTGAGTACTGATTATTACCACCAGGTATCATCAAGATTGGGAGAGAAAATATTTGCTGGTATTTCGGAAACTCGTTAATTCTTACAAGTTGGCATCCCATCTCAATGAAAGTGCTTTTCCACAGTCTGTGCCTAGGGCTACTTGAAGAAGAAACAAACCATAGAGACAAAACTGAGAACTCCTTTATTTTGTCAAGTTTCAAAGAGCTACTACAAGCCATGTTGGATTTAGAGTTCCAATTAATCTATCTATTTAGGAGAGAAAAGAGTTAAACATAAATATAAAGACTGCTACTGTAGACGAACGCTTCAACCTAGAAGAACAAAATTTGGTGAGCCAAGTGGGATTTGTGTACTGATCATTACCACCAAGTATCACAAACAATGGGTGAAAAAATGTTTGCTGGTATTTCGGAAACTCGTTAATTCTTAGAAGCTTGGCAACCTCTCTCGATGAAAGTGCTTTTCCACCGTCTGTGCCTAGGGCTACTTGAAGAGGAAACAAACCATAGAGACAAAACTGAGAACTCCTTTATTTTGTGAAGTTTCAAAGAGCTACTACGAACCATGTTGGATTTAGAGTTCCAAATTAATCTATCTGTATAAGAGAGAACAGAGGGAAAACTAAATATATAAACTGCTACTGCAGACGAACGTTTCAACCTAGAAGAACAAAATTTGGTGAGCCAAGTGGGATTTGTGTACTGATCATTACCACCAAGTATCATCAAGATTGGGTGAAAAAATATTTGCTGGTATTTCGGAAACTCGTTAATTCTTAAAATTGGAAACACCTCTCAATGAAAGTGCTTTTCCACAGTCTCTGCCTAGGGCTACTTGAAGAGGAAACAAACCACAGAGACAAAACTGAGAACTCCTTTATTTTGTCAAGTTTCAAAGAGCTACTACGAACCATGTTGGATTTAGAGTTCCAAATTAATCTATTTGTATAAGAGAGAACAGAGGGAAAACTAAATATATAAACTGCTACTTTAGATGAACGCTTCAACCTAGAAGAACAAAATTTGGTGAGCCAAGTGGGATTTGTGTACTTATCATTACCACCAAGTATCATCAAGATTGGGTGAAAAAATAATTGCTGGTATTTCGGAATCTCGTTAATTCTTAGAAACTTGGAAACACCTCTCAATGAAAGTGCTTTTCCACAGTCTCTGCCTAGGGCTACTTGAAGAGGAAACAAACCACAGAGACAAAACTGAGAACTCCTTTATTTTGTCAAGTTTCAAAGAGCTACTACGAACCATGTTGAATTTAGAGTTCCAAATTCATCTATCTATATAGGAGAGAACAGAGGGAAACCTTAAAATAAAAACTGCTACTGCAGACGAACGCTTCACCCTAGAAGAACAAAATTTGGTGAGCCAAGTGGGATTTGTGTACTGATACTTACCACCAAGTATTATCAAGATTGGGTGAAAAAATAATTGCTGGTATTTCGGGAACTCGTTAATTCTTAGAAGCTTGGCAACACCTTTCGATGAAAGTGCTTTTCCACAGTCTGTGCCTAGGGCTACTTGAAGGGAAAACAAACCAAAGAGACAAAACTGAGAACTCCTTTATTTTGTCAAGTTTCAAAGAGCTACTATGAACCATGTTGGATTTAGAGTTCCAAATTCATCTATCTATATAGGAGAGAACAGAGTGAAACCTAAATATAAACTGCTACTGTAGACGCACGCTTCAACCTAGAAGAACAAAATTTGGTGAGCCAAGTCGGATTTGTGTATTGATCATTACCACCAAGTATCATCAAGATTGGGTGAAAAAATGTTTGCTGGTATTTCGGAAACTCGTTAATTCTTAGAAGCTTGGCAACGCCTCTCAATGACACTGCTTTTCCACAGTCTGTGCCTAAGGCTACTTGAAGAGGAAACAAACCCCAGAGACAGAACTGAAAACTCCTTTATAATATCAACTTTCCAAGAGCTACTACAAACAATGTTGGATTTAGAGTTCCAAATAGTTCTATCTATATAGGAGAGAACAGAGGGAAACCTAAATATAAAAACTGCTACTGTAGACGAACGCTACACCCTAGAAGAACAAAATTTGGTGAGCCAAGTGGGATTTGTGTACTGATCATTTCCACCAAGTATTATCAAGATTGGGTTAAAAAATATTTGCTGGTATTTCTGAAACTCATTAATTCTTAGAAGATTGGCAACCCTTCTCAATGGAAGTGCTTTTCCACAGTCTGTGCCTAGGGCTCCTTGAAGAGGAAACAAACCATAGAGACAAAACTGAGAACTCGTTTATTTTGTCAAGTTTCAAAGAGCTACTACGAACCATGTTGGATTTGGAGTTCCAAATTCATCTATCTATATAGGAGAGAACAGAGAGAAACCTAAATATAAAAACTGCTACTGTAGACGAACGCTTCAACCTAGAAGAACAAAATTTGGTGAGCCAAGTGGGATTTGTGTACTGATCATTACCACCAAGTATCATCAAGATTGGGTGAAAAAATATTTGCTGGTGTTTCATAAACTCGTTAATTCTTAGAAGCTTGGAAACCCCTCTCAATGAAAGTGCTTTTCCACAGTATGTGCCTAGGGCAACTTGAAGAGGAAACAAACCATAGACACAAAACTGAGAACTCCTTTATTTTGTCAAGTTTCAAAGAGCTACTACAAACCATGTTGGATTTAGAGTTCCAAATTCATCTATCTATATAGGGAGACAGAGGGAAACCTAAATATAAAAACTGATACTGTAGACGAACGCTTCAACCTAGAGGAACAAAATTTGGTGAGCCAAGTCGGATTTGTGTAGTGATCATTACCACCAAGTATCATCAAGATTGGGTGAAAAAATGTTTGCTGGTATTTCGGAAACTCGTTGATTCTTAGAAGCTTGGGAACGCCTCTCAATGACAGTGCTTTTCCACAGTATGTGCCTAGGGCTACTTGAAGAGGAAACAAACCATAGAGACAAAACTGAGAACACCTTTATTTTGTCAAGTTTCAAAGAGCTACTACGAACCATGTTGGATTTAGTGTTCCAAATTCTTCTATCTATATAGGAGAGAACAGAGGGAAACCTAAATATAAAAACTGCTACTGTAGATGAACGCTTCACCCTAGAAGAACAAAATTTGGTGAGCCAAGTGGGATATGTGTACTGATCATTACCACCAAGTATTATCAAGTTTGGGCGAAAAAATATTTGCTGTTATTTCGGACACTCGTTAATTCTTTGAAGATTGGCATCCCTTCTCAATGAAAGTGCTTTTCCACAGTCTGTGCCTAGGGCTACTTTAAGTGGAAACAAACCATAGAGACAAAACTGAGAACTCCTTTATTTTGTCAAGTTTCAAAGAGCTACTACGAACCATGTTGGATTTAGAGTTCCAAATTCATCTATCTATATAGGAGAGAGCAGAGGGAAACCTAAATATAAAAACTGATACTGTAGACGAACGCTTCAACCTAGAAGAACAAAATTTGGTGAGCCAAGTGGGATTTGTGTACTGATCATTATCACAAAGTATCATCAAGATTGGGTGAAAAAATATTTGCTGGTATTTCGGAAACTCGTTAATTCTTAGAAACATGGCAACCCCCCTCAATGAAAGTGCTTTTCCACAGTGTCTGCCTAGGGCTACTTGAAGAGGAAACAAACCCCAGAGACAAAACTGAAAACTCCTTTATAATGTCAAGTTTCCAAGAGCTACTACAAACAATGTTGGATTTAGAGTTCCAAATACTTCTATCTATATAGGAGAGAACAGAGGGAAACCTAAATATAAAAACTGCTACTGTAGACGAACGCTTCACCCTAGAAGAACAAAATTTGGTGAGCCAAGTGGGATATGTGTACTGATCATTACCACCAAGTATCATCACGATTGGGTGAAAAATATTTGCTGGTATTTCGGAAACTCGTTAATTCTTAGAATCTTGGCAACCCCTCTCAATGAAAGTGCTTTTCCACAGTATGTGCCTAGGGCAACTTGAAGAGGAAACAAACATAGAGACAAAACTGAGAACTCCTTTATATTGTCAAGTTTCAAAGAGCTACTACAAACCATGTTGGATTTAGAGTTCCAAATTCATCTATCTATATAGGGAGACAGAGGGAAACCTAAATATAAAAACTGCTACTGTAGACGAACGCTTCAACCTAGAAGAACAAAATTTGGTGAGCCAAGTCGGATTTGTGTAGTGATCATTACCACCAAGTATCATCAATATTGGGTGAAAAAATGTTTGCTGGTATTTCGGAAAATCGTTAATTCTTAGAAGCTTGGCAACGCCTCTCAATGACAGTGCTTTTCCACAGTCTGTGCCTAGGGCTACTTGACGAGGAAACAAACCATAGAGACAAAACTGAGAACTCCTTTATTTTGTCAAGTTTCAAAGAGCTACTATGAACCATGTTGTATTTAGAGTTCCAAATTCATCTATCCTTATAGGAGAGAACAGAGGGGAACCTAAATATAAAAACTGCTACTGTAGACGAACGCTTCAACCTAGAAGAACAAAATTTGGTGAGCCAAGTGGGATTTGTGTACTGATCATTACCACCAAGTATCATCCAGATTGTGTTAAAAAATATTTTCTGGTATTTCGGAAACTCGTTAATTCTTAGAAGCTTGGCAACCCCTCTCGATGAAAGTGCTTTTCCACAGTCTGTGCCAAGGGCTACTTGAAGAGGAAACAAACCATAGAGATAAAATTAGAAGTCCTTTATTTTGTTAAGTTTGAAAGAATTACTACAATCCATGTTGGATTTAGAGTTTCAAATTCATCTATCTATGTAGGAGAGAACAGAGGGAAACCTAAATATAAAAACTGCTACTGTAGACGAACGCTTCAACATAGAAGACCAAAATTTGTGAGCCAAGTGGGATTTGAGTACTGATCATTACCAACAGGTATCCTCAAGATTGAGAGAGAAAATATTTGCTGGTATTTCGGAAAACTCGTTAATTCTTACAAGTTGGCATCCCATCTCAATGAAAGTGCTTTTCCACAGTCTGTGCCTAGGGCTACTTGAAGAAGAAACAAACCATAGAGACAAAGCTGAGAACTCCTTTATTTTGTCAAGTTTCATAGAGGTACTACGAACCATGTTGGATTTAGAGTTCCAAATTAATCTATCTGTATAAGAGAGAACAGAGGGAAAACTAAATATATAACTGCTACTGCAGACGAACGCTTCAACCTAGAAGAACAAAATTTGGTGAGCCAAGTGGGATTTGTGTACTGATCATTACCACCAAGTATCATCAAGATTGGGTGAAAAAATATTTGCTGGTATTTCGGAAACTCGTTAATTCTTAGAAACTTGGAAACACCTCTCAATGAAAGTGCTTTTCCACAGTCTCTGCCTAGGGCTACTTGAAGAGGAAACAAACCAGAGAGACAAAACTGAGAACTCCTTTATTTTGTCAAGTTTCAAAGAGCTACTACGAACCATGTTGGATTTAGAGTTCCAAATTAATCTATCTGTATAAGAGAGAACAGAGGGAAAACTAAATATATAAACTGCTACTTTAGATGAACGCTTCAACCTAGAAGAACAAAATTTGGTGAGCCAAGTCTGATTTGTGTACTGATCATTACCACCAAGTATCATCAAGATTGGGTAAAAAAATAATTGCTGGTATTTCGGAATCTCGTTAATTCTTAGAAACTTGGCAACACCTCTCAATGAAAGTGCTTTTCCACAGTCTCTGCCTAGGGCTACTTGAAGAGGAAACAAACCACAGAGACAAAACTGAGAACTCCTTTATTTTGTCAAGTTTCAAAGAGCTACTACGAACCATGTTGAATTTAGAGTTCCAAATTCATCTATCTATATAGGAGATAACAGAGGGAAACCTTAAAATAAAAACTGCTACTGCAGACGAACGCTTCAACCTAAAAGAACAAAATTTGGTGAGCCAAGTGGGATTTGTGTACTGATCATTACCACCAAGTATCATCAAGATTGGGTGAAAAAATAATTGCTGGTATTTCGGAAACTCGTTAATTCTTAGAAGCTTGGCAACACCTCTCGATGAAAGTGCTTTTCCACAGTCTGTGCCTAGGGCAACTTGAAGAGGAAACAAACCATAGAGACAAAAGTGAGAACTCCTTTATTTTGTCAAGTTTCAAAGAGCTACTAAAAACCATGTTGGATTTAGAGTTCCAAATTTATTTATCTATACAGGAGAGAACAGAGGGAAACCTAAATATAAAAATTGCTACTGTAGACGAACGCTTCACCTAGAAGAACAAAATTTGGTAAGCCCAGTGGGATCTGTGTAGTGATCATTACCACCAATATAATCAAGATTGGGTGAAAAAATATTTGCTGGTATTTCGGAAACTCGTTAATTAGAAGCTTGGCAACCCTCTCGATGAAAGTGCTATTCCACAGTCTGTGCCTAGGGCTACTTGAAGAGGAAACAAACCATAGAGACAAAACTGAGAACTCCTTTATTTTGTCAAGTTTCAAAGAATTACTACAATCCATGTTGGGTTTAGAGTTCCAAATTCATCTATCCATATAGGGGAGAACAGAGGGAAACCTAAATATAAAAACTGCTACTGTACACAAACGCTTCACCTTGGAAGAACAAAATTTGGTGAGCCAAGTGGATTTGTGTACTGATCATTACCACCAAGTATGATCAAGATTGGGTGAAAAAAATACTTGCTGGTATTTCGGAAACTCGTTAATTCTTAGAAGCTTGGCAACCCCTATCGATGAAAGTGCTTTTCCACAGTCTGTGCCTAGGGCTACTTGAAGAGGAAACAAACCATAGAGACAAATCTGAGAACTCCTTTATTTTGTCAAGTTTCAAAGAGCTACTACGAACCATGTTGGATTGAGAGTTCCAAATTCATCTATCTATATAGGGAGACAGAGGGAAACCTAAATATAAAAACTGCTAATGTAGACGAACGCTTCACCCTAGAAGAACAAAATTTGGTGAGCCAAGTGGGATTTGTGTACTGATCATTACCACCAAGTATCATCAAGATTGGGTGAAAAAATATTTGCTGGTATTTCGGAAACTCGTTAATTCTTATAATCTTGGCAACCCCTCTCAATGAAAGTGCTTTTCCACAGTATGTGCCTAGGGCAACTTGAAGAGGAAACAAACAATAGAGACAAAACTGAGAACTCCTTTATTTTGTCAAGTTTCAAAGAGCTACTACAAACCATGTTGGATTTAGAGTTCCAAATTCATCTATCCATATAGGGAGACAGAGGAAACCTAAATATAAAAACTGCTACTGTAGACGAACGCTTCAACCTAGAAGAACAAAATTTGGTGAGCCAAGTGGGATTTGTGTACTGATCATTACCACCAAGTATCATCAAGATTGGGTGAAAAAATATTTGCTGGTATTTCGGAAACTCATTAATTCTTAGAAACTTGGAAACACCTCTCAATGAAAGTGCTTTTCCACAGTCTCTGCCTAGGGCTACTTGAAGAGGAAACAAACCAGAGAGACAAAACTGAGAACTCCTTTATTTTGTCAAGTTTCAAAGAGCTACTACGAACCATGTTGGATTTAGAGTTCCAAATTAATCTATCTGTATAAGAGAGAACAGAGGGAAAACTAAATATATAAACTGCTACTGTAGATGAACGCTTCAACCTAGAAGAACAAAATTTGGTGAGCCAAGTGGGATTTGTGTACTGATCATTACCACCAAGTATCATCAAGATTGGGTGAAAAAATAATTGCTGGTATTTCGGAATCTCGTTAATTCTTAGAAACTTGGCAACACCTCTCAATGAAAGTGCTTTTCCACAGTCTCTGCCTAGGGCTACTTGAAGAGGAAACAAACCACAGAGACAAAACTGAGAACTCCTTTATTTTGTCAAGTTTCAAAGAGCTACTACGAACCATGTTGAATTTAGAGTTCTAAATTCATCTATCTATATAGGAGAGAACAGAGGGAAACCTTAAAATAAAAACTGCTACTGCAGACGAACGCTTCAACCTAAAAGAACAAAATTTGGTGAGCCAAGTGGGATTTGTGTACTGATCATTACCACCAAGTATCATCAAGATTGGGTGAAAAAAATAATTGCTGGTATTTCGGAAACTCGTTAATTCTTAGAAGCTTGGCAACACCTCTCGATGAAAGTGCTTTTCCACAGTCTGTGCCTAGGGCAACTTGAAGAGGAAACAAACCATAGAGACAAAAGTGAGAACTCCTTTATTTTGTCAAGTTTCAAAGAGCTACTAAAAACCATGTTGGATTGAGAGTTCCAAATTTATTTATCTATATAGGAGAGAACAGAGGGAAACCTAAATATAAAAATTGCTACTGTAGACGAACGCTTCACCTAGAAGAACAAAATTTGGTAAGCCCAGTGGGATCTGTGTAGTGATCATTACCACCAATATAATCAAGATTGGGTGAAAAAATATTTGCTGGTATTTCGGAAACTCGTTAATTAGAAGCTTGGCAACCCTCTCGATGAAAGTGCTATTCCACAGTCTGTGCCTAGGGCTACTTGAAGAGGAAACAAACCATAGAGACAAAACTGAGAACTCCTTTATTTTGTCAAGTTTCAAAGAATTACTACAATCCATGTTGGGTTTAGAGTTCCAAATTCATCTATCCATATAGGGGAGAACAGAGGGAAACCTAAATATAAAAACTGCTACTGTACACAAACGCTTCACCTTGGAAGAACAAAATTTGGTGAGCCAAGTGGATTTGTGTACTGATCATTACCACCAAGTATGATCAAGATTGGGTGAAAAAAATACTTGCTGGTATTTCGGAAACTCGTTAATTCTTAGAAGCTTGGCAACCCCTATCGATGAAAGTGCTTTTCCACAGTCTGTGCCTAGGGCTACTTGAAGAGGAAACAAACCATAGAGACAAATCTGAGAACTCCTTTATTTTGTCAAGTTTCAAAGAGCTACTACGAACCATGTTGGATTGAGAGTTCCAAATTCATCTATCTATATAGGGAGACAGAGGGAAACCTAAATATAAAAACTGCTAATGTAGACGAACGCTTCACCCTAGAAGAACAAAATTTGGTGAGCCAAGTGGGATTTGTGTACTGATCATTACCACCAAGTATCATCAAGATTGGGTGAAAAAATATTTGCTGGTATTTCGGAAACTCGTTAATTCTTATAATCTTGGCAACCCCTCTCAATGAAAGTGCTTTTCCACAGTATGTGCCTAGGGCAACTTGAAGAGGAAACAAACAATAGAGACAAAACTGAGAACTCCTTTATTTTGTCAAGTTTCAAAGAGCTACTACAAACCATGTTGGATTTAGAGTTCCAAATTCATCTATCTATATAGGGAGACAGAGGGAAACCTAAATATAAAAACTGCTACTGTAGACGAACGCTTCAACCTAGAAGAACAAAATTTGGTGAGCCAAGTCGGATTTGTGTACTGATCATTACCACCAAGTATCATCAATATTGGGTGAAAAAATGTTTGCTGGTATTTCGGAAACTCGTTAATTCTTAGAAGCTTGGCAACGCCTCTCAATGACAGTGCTTTTCCACAGTCTGTGCCTAGGGCTACTTGACGAGGAAACAAACCATAGAGACAAAACGGAGAACTCCTTTATTTTGTCAAGTTTCAAAGAGCTACTATGAACCATGTTGTATTTAGAGTTCCAAATTCATCTATCTATATAGGAGAGAGCAGAGGGAAACCTAAATATAAAAACTGCTACTATAGACGAACGCTTCAACCTAGAAGAACAAAATTTGGTGAGCCAAGTGGGATTTATGTACTGATCATTACCACCTAGTATCATCAAGATTGGGTGAAAAAATATTTGCTGGTATTTCGGAAACTCGTTAATTCTTAGAAGCTTGGCAACCCCTCTCGATGAAAGTGCTTTTCCACAGTCTGTGCCTAGGGCTACTTGACGAGGAAACAAACCAAAGAGACAAAACTGAGAACTCCTTTATTTTGTCAAGTTTCAAAGAGCTACTACAAACCATGTTGTATTTAGAGTTCCGAATTCATCTATCCTTATAGGAGAGAACAGAGGGGAACCTATATATAAAAACTGCTACTGTAGACGAACGCTTCAACCTAGAAGAACAAAATTTGGTGAGCCAAGTGGGATTTGTGTACTGATCATTACCACCAAGTATCATCCAGATTGTGTTAAAAAATATTTGCTGGTATTTCGGAAACTCGTTAATTCTTAGAAGCTTGGCAACCCCTCTCGATGAAAGTGCTTTTTCACAGTCTGTGCCAAGGGCTACTTGAAGAGGAAACAAACCATAGAGATAAAATGAGAAGTCCTTTATTTTGTTAAGTTTGAAAGAATTACTACAATCCATGTTGGATTTAGAGTTTCAAATTCATCTATCTATGTAGGAGAGAACAGAGGGAAACCTAAATATAAAAACTGCTACTGTAGACGAACGCTTCAACATAGAAGACCAAAATTTGTGAGCCAAGTGGGATTTGAGTACTGATCATTACCACCAGATCCTCAAGATTGGGAGAGAAAATATTTTGCTGGTATTTCAGAAACTCGTTAATTCTTACAAGTTGGCATCCCATCTCAAATGAAAGTGCTTTTCCACAGTCTGTGCCTAGGGCTACTTGAAGAAGAAACAAACCATAGAGACAAAACTGAGAACTCATTTATTTTGTCAAGTTTCAAAGAGCTACTACAAGCCATGTTGGATTTAGAGTTCCAATTCATCTATCTATTTAGGAGAGAACAGGGTTAAACCTAAATATAAAGACTGCTACTGTCGACGAACGCTTCAACCTAGAAGAACAAAATTTGGTGAGCCAAGTGGGATTTATGTACTGATCATTACCACCTAGTATCATCAAGATTGGGTGAAAAAATATTTGCTGGTATTTCGGAAACTAGTTAATTCTTAGAAGCTTGGCAACCCCTCTCGATGAAAGTGCTTTTCCACAGTCTGTGCCTAGGGCTACTTGACGAGGAAACAAACCATAGAGACAAAACTGAGAACTCCTTTATTTTGTCAAGTTTCAAAGAGCTACTACAAACCATGTTGTGTTTAGAGTTCCAAATTCATCTATCCTTATAGGAGAGAACAGAGGGGAACCTAAATATAAAAACAGCTACTGTAGACGAATGCTTCAACCTAGAAGAACAAAATTTTGTGAGCCAAGTGGGATTTGTGTACTGATCATTACCACCAAGTATCATAAACAATGGGTGAAAAATGTTTGCTGGTATTTCGGAAACTCGTTAATTCTTAGAAGCTTGGCAACCTCTCTCGATGAAAGTGCTTTTCCACAGTCTGTGCCTAGGGCTACTTGAAGAGAAAACAAACCATAGAGACAAAACTGAGAACTCCTTTATTTTGTCAAGTTTCAAAGAGCTACTACGAACCATGTTGGATTTAGAGTTCCAAATTAATCTATCTGTATAAGAGAGAACAGAGGGAAAACTAAAAATATAAACTGCTACTGTAGATGAACGCTTCAACCTAGAAGAACAAAATTTGGTGAGCCAAGTGGGATTTGTGTACTGATCATTACCACCAAGTATCATCAAGATTGGGTAAAAAAAATAATTGCTGGTATTTCGGAATCTCGTTAATTCTTAGAAACTTGGCAACACCTCTCAATGAAAGTGCTTTTCCACAGTCTCTGCCTAGGGCTACTTGAAGAGGAAACAAACCACAGAGACAAAACTGAGAACTCCTTTATTTTGTCAAGTTTCAAAGAGCTACTACGAACCATGTTGAATTTAGAGTTCCAAATTCATCTATCTATATAGGAGATAACAGAGGGAAACCTTAAAATAAAAACTGCTACTGCAGACGAACGCTTCAACCTAAAAGAACAAAATTGGTGAGCCAAGTGGGATTTGTGTACTGATCATTACCACCAAGTATCATCAAGATTGGGTGAAAAAAATAATTGCTGGTATTTCGGAAACTCGTTAATTCTTAGAAGCTTGGCAACACCTCTCGATGAAAGTGCTTTTCCACAGTCTGTGCCTAGGGCAACTTGAAGAGGAAACAAACCATAGAGACAAAAGTGAGAACTCCTTTATTTTGTCAAGTTTCAAAGAGCTACTAAAAACCATGTTGGATTTAGAGTTCCAAATTTATTTATCTATACAGGAGAGAACAGAGGGAAACCTAAATATAAAAATTGCTACTGTAGACGAACGCTTCACCTAGAAGAACAAAATTTGGTAAGCCCAGTGGGATCTGTGTAGTGATCATTACCACCAATATAATCAAGATTGGGTGAAAAAATATTTGCTGGTATTTCGGAAACTCGTTAATTAGAAGCTTGGCAACCCTCTCGATGAAAGTGCTATTCCACAGTCTGTGCCTAGGGCTACTTGAAGAGGAAACAAACCATAGAGACAAAACTGAGAACTCCTTTATTTTGTCAAGTTTCAAAGAATTACTACAATCCATGTTGGGTTTAGAGTTCCAAATTCATCTATCCATATAGGGGAGAACAGAGGGAAACCTAAATATAAAAACTGCTACTGTACACAAACGCTTCACCTTGGAAGAACAAAATTTGGTGAGCCAAGTGGATTTGTGTACTGATCATTACCACCAAGTATGATCAAGATTGGGTGAAAAAAATACTTGCTGGTATTTCGGAAACTCGTTAATTCTTAGAAGCTTGGCAACCCCTATCGATGAAAGTGCTTTTCCACAGTCTGTGCCTAGGGCTACTTGAAGAGGAAACAAACCATAGAGACAAATCTGAGAACTCCTTTATTTTGTCAAGTTTCAAAGAGCTACTACGAACCTGTTGGATTGAGAGTTCCAAATTCATCTATCTATATAGGGAGACAGAGGGAAACCTAAATATAAAAACTGCTAATGTAGACGAACGCTTCACCCTAGAAGAACAAAATTTGGTGAGCCAAGTGGGATTTGTGTACTGATCATTACCACCAAGTATCATCAAGATTGGGTGAAAAAATATTTTGCTGGTATTTCGGAAACTCGTTAATTCTTATAATCTTGGCAACCCCTCTCAATGAAAGTGCTTTTCCACAGTATGTGCCTAGGGCAACTTGAAGAGGAAACAAACAATAGAGACAAAACTGAGAACTCCTTTATTTTGTCAAGTTTCAAAGAGCTACTACAAACCATGTTGGATTTAGAGTTCCAAATTCATCTATCTATATAGGGAGACAGAGGGAAACCTAAATATAAAAACTGCTACTGTAGACGAACGCTTCAACCTAGAAGAACAAAATTTGGTGAGCCAAGTGGGATTTGTGTACTGATCATTACCACCAAGTATCATCAAGATTGGGTGAAAAATATTTGCTGGTATTTCGGAAACTCATTAATTCTTAGAAACTTGGAAACACCTCTCAATGAAAAGTGCTTTTCCACAGTCTCTGCCTAGGGCTACTTGAAGAGGAAACAAACCAGAGAGACAAAACGGAGAACTCCTTTATTTTGTCAAGTTTCAAAGAGCTACTACGAACCATGTTGGATTTAGAGTTCCAAATTAATCTATCTGTATAAGAGAGAACAGAGGGAAAACTAAATATATAAACTGCTACTGTAGATGAACGCTTCAACCTAGAAGAACAAAATTTGGTGAGCCAAGTGGGATTTGTGTACTGATCATTACCACCAAGTATCATCAAGATTGGGTGAAAAAAATAATTGCTGGTATTTCGGAATCTCGTTAATTCTTAGAAACTTGGCAACACCTCTCAATGAAAGTGCTTTTCCACAGTCTCTGCCTAGGGCTACTTGAAGAGGAAACAAACCACAGAGACAAAACTGAGAACTCCTTTATTTTGTCAAGTTTCAAAGAGCTACTACGAACCATGTTGAATTTAGAGTTCCAAATTCATCTATCTATATAGGAGAGAACAGAGGGAAACCTTAAAATAAAAACTGCTACTGCAGACGAACGCTTCAACCTAAAAGAACAAAATTTGGTGAGCCAAGTGGGATTTGTGTACTGATCATTACCACCAAGTATCATCAAGATTGGGTGAAAAAATAATTGCTGGTATTTCGGAAACTCGTTAATTCTTAGAAGCTTGGCAACACCTCTCGATGAAAGTGCTTTTCCACAGTCTGTGCCTAGGGCAACTTGAAGAGGAAACAAACCATAGAGACAAAAGTGAGAACTCCTTTATTTTGTCAAGTTTCAAAGAGCTACTAAAAACCATGTTGGATTTAGAGTTCCAAATTTATTTATCTATATAGGAGAGAACAGAGGGAAACCTAAATATAAAAATTGCTACTGTAGACGAACGCTTCACCTAGAAGAACAAAATTTGGTAAGCCCAGTGGGATCTGTGTAGTGATCATTACCACCAATATAATCAAGATTGGGTGAAAAAATATTTGCTGGTATTTCGGAAACTCGTTAATTAGAAGCTTGGCAACCCTCTCGATGAAAGTGCTATTCCACAGTCTGTGCCTAGGGCTACTTGAAGAGGAAACAAACCATAGAGACAAAACTGAGAACTCCTTTATTTTGTCAAGTTTCAAAGAATTACTACAATCCATGTTGGGTTTAGAGTTCCAAATTCATCTATCCATATAGGGGAGAACAGAGGGAAACCTAAATATAAAAACTGCTACTGTACACAAACGCTTCACCTTGGAAGAACAAAATTTGGTGAGCCAAGTGGATTTGTGTACTGATCATTACCACCAAGTATGATCAAGATTGGGTGAAAAAAATACTTGCTGGTATTTCGGAAACTCGTTAATTCTTAGAAGCTTGGCAACCCCTATCGATGAAAGTGCTTTTCCACAGTCTGTGCCTAGGGCTACTTGAAGAGGAAACAAACCATAGAGACAAATCTGAGAACTCCTTTATTTTGTCAAGTTTCAAAGAGCTACTACGAACCATGTTGGATTGAGAGTTCCAAATTCATCTATCTATATAGGGAGACAGAGGGAAACCTAAATATAAAAACTGCTAATGTAGACGAACGCTTCACCCTAGAAGAACAAAATTTGGTGAGCCAAGTGGGATTTGTGTACTGATCATTACCACCAAGTATCATCAAGATTGGGTGAAAAAATATTTGCTGGTATTTCGGAAACTCGTTAATTCTTATAATCTTGGCAACCCCTCTCAATGAAAGTGCTTTTCCACAGTATGTGCCTAGGGCAACTTGAAGAGGAAACAAACAATAGAGACAAAACTGAGAACTCCTTTATTTTGTCAAGTTTCAAAGAGCTACTACAAACCATGTTGGATTTAGAGTTCCAAATTCATCTATCTATATAGGGAGACAGAGGGAAACCTAAATATAAAAACTGCTACTGTAGACGAACGCTTCAACCTAGAAGAACAAAATTTGGTGAGCCAAGTCGGATTTGTGTACTGATCATTACCACCAAGTATCATCAATATTGGGTGAAAAAATGTTTGCTGGTATTTCGGAAACTCGTTAATTCTTAGAAGCTTGGCAACGCCTCTCAATGACAGTGCTTTTCCACAGTCTGTGCCTAGGGCTACTTGACGAGGAAACAAACCATAGAGACAAAACGGAGAACTCCTTTATTTTGTCAAGTTTCAAAGAGCTACTATGAACCATGTTGTATTTAGAGTTCCAAATTCATCTATCTATATAGGAGAGAGCAGAGGGAAACCTAAATATAAAAACTGCTACTATAGACGAACGCTTCAACCTAGAAGAACAAAATTTGGTGAGCCAAGTGGGATTTATGTACTGATCATTACCACCTAGTATCATCAAGATTGGGTGAAAAAATATTTGCTGGTATTTCGGAAACTCGTTAATTCTTAGAAGCTTGGCAACCCCTCTCGATGAAAGTGCTTTTCCACAGTCTGTGCCAAGGGCTACTTGACGAGGAAACAAACCATAGAGACAAAACTGAGAACTCCTTTATTTTGTCAAGTTTCAAAGAGCTACTACAAACCATGTTGTATTTAGAGTTCCGAATTCATCTATCCTTATAGGAGAGAACAGAGGGGAACCTATATATAAAAACTGCTACTGTAGACGAACGCTTCAACCTAGAAGAACAAAATTTGGTGAGCCAAGTGGGATTTGTGTACTGATCATTACCACCAAGTATCATCCAGATTGTGTTAAAAAATATTTGCTGGTATTTCGGAAACTCGTTAATTCTTAGAAGCTTGGCAACCCCTCTCGATGAAAGTGCTTTTTCACAGTCTGTGCCAAGGGCTACTTGAAGAGGAAACAAACCATAGAGATAAAATGAGAAGTCCTTTATTTTGTTAAGTTTGAAAGAATTACTACAATCCATGTTGGATTTAGAGTTTCAAATTCATCTATCTATGTAGGAGAGAACAGAGGGAAACCTAAATATAAAAACTGCTACTGTAGACGAACGCTTCAACATAGAAGACCAAAATTTGTGAGCCAAGTGGGATTTGAGTACTGATCATTACCACCAGGTATCCTCAAGATTGGGAGAGAAAATATTTGCTGGTATTTCAGAAACTCGTTAATTCTTACAAGTTGGCATCCCATCTCAATGAAAGTGCTTTTCCACAGTCTGTGCCTAGGGCTACTTGAAGAAGAAACAAACCATAGAGACAAAACTGAGAACTCATTTATTTTGTCAAGTTTCAAAGAGCTACTACAAGCCATGTTGGATTTAGAGTTCCAATTCATCTATCTATTTAGGAGAGAACAGGGTTAAACCTAAATATAAAGACTGCTACTGTCGACGAACGCTTCAACCTAGAAGAACAAAATTTGGTGAGCCAAGTGGGATTTATGTACTGATCATTACCACCTAGTATCATCAAGATTGGGTGAAAAAATATTTGCTGGTATTTCGGAAACTAGTTAATTCTTAGAAGCTTGGCAACCCCTCTCGATGAAAGTGCTTTTCCACAGTCTGTGCCTAGGGCTACTTGACGAGGAAACAAACCATAGAGACAAAACTGAGAACTCCTTTATTTTGTCAAGTTTCAAAGAGCTACTACAAACCATGTTGTGTTTAGAGTTCCAAATTCATCTATCCTTATAGGAGAGAACAGAGGGGAACCTAAATATAAAAACTGCTACTGTAGACGAATGCTTCAACCTAGAAGAACAAAATTTTGTGAGCCAAGTGGGATTTGTGTACTGATCATTACCACCAAGTATCATAAACAATGGGTGAAAAATGTTTGCTGGTATTTCGGAAACTCGTTAATTCTTAGAAGCTTGGCAACCTCTCTCGATGAAAGTGCTTTTCCACAGTCTGTGCCTAGGGCTACTTGAAGAGAAAACAAACCATAGAGACAAAACTGAGAACTCCTTTATTTTGTCAAGTTTCAAAGAGCTACTACGAACCATGTTGGATTTAGAGTTCCAAATTAATCTATCTGTATAAGAGAGAACAGAGGGAAAACTAAATATATAAACTGCTACTGCAGACGAACGCTTCAACCTAGAAGAACAAAATTTGGTGAGCCAAGTGGGATTTGTGTACTGATCATTACCACCAAGTATCATCAAGATTGGGTGAAAAAATATTTGCTGGTATTTCGGAAACTCGTTAATTCTTCGAAACTTGGAAACACCTCTCAATGAAAGTGCTTTTCCACAGTCTCTGCCTAGGGCTACTTGAAGAGGAAACAAACCACAGAGACAAAACTGAGAACTCCTTTATTTTGTCAAGTTTCAAAAGAGCTACTACGAACCATGTTGGATTTAGAGTTCCAAATTAATCTATCTGTATAAGAGAGAACAGAGGGAAAACTAAATATATAAACTGCTACTGTAGAAGAACGCTTCAACCTAGAAGAACAAAATTTGGTGAGCCAAGTGGGATTTGTGTACTGATCATTACCACCAAGTATCATCAAGATTGGGTGAAAAAATAATTGCTGGTATTTCGGAATCTCGTTAATTCTTAGAAACTTGGCAACACCTCTCAATGAAAGTGCTTTTCCACAGTCTCTGCCTAGGGCTACTTGAAGAGGAAACAAACCACAGAGACAAAACTGAGAACTCCTTTATTTTGTCAAGTTTCAAAGAGCTACTACGAACCATGTTGAATTTAGAGTTCCAAATTCATCTATCTATATAGGAGAGAACAGAGGGAAACCTTAAAATAAAAACTGCTACTGCAGACGAACGCTTCAACCTAGAAGAACAAAATTTGCTGAGCCAAGTGGGATTTGTGTACTGATCATTACCACCAAGTATCATCAAGATTGGGTGAAAAAATAATTGCTGGTATTTCGGAAACTCGTTAATTCTTAGAAGCTTGGCAACACCTCTAGATGAAAGTGCTTTTCCACAGTCTGTGCCTAGGGCTACTTGAAGAGGAAACAAACCATAGAGACAAAAGTGAGAACTCCTTTATTTTGTCAAGTTTCAAAGAGCTACTAAAAACCATGTTGGATTTAGAGTTCCAAATTTATTTATCTATATAGGAGAGAACAGAGGGAAACCTAAATATAAAAATTGCTACTGTAGACGAACGCTTCACCTAGAAGAACAAAATTTGGTAAGACAAGTGGGATCTGTGTAGTGATCATTACCACCAATATAATCAAGATTGGGTGAAAAAATATTTGCCTGTATTTCGGAAACTCGTTAATTAGAAGCTTGGCAACCCTCTCGATGGAAGTGCTATTCCACAGTCTGTGCCTAGGGCTACTTGAAGAGGAAACAAACCATAGAGACAAAACTGAGAACTCCTTTATTTTGTCAAGTTTCAAAGAGCTACTACAATCCATGTTGGGTTTAGAGTTCCAAATTCATCTATCCATATAGGAGAGAACAGAGGGAAACCTAACTATAAAAACTGCTACTGTACACAAACGCTTCAACTTGGAAGAACAAAATTTGGTGAGCCAAGTGGATTTGTGTGCTGATCATTACCACCAAGTATGATCAAGATTGGGTGAAAAAAATACTTGCTGGTATTTCGGAAACTCGTTAATTCTTAGAAGCTTGGCAAACCCTATCGATGAAAGTGCTTTTCCACAGTCTGTGCCTAGGGCTACTTGAAGAGGAAACAAACAATAGAGAAAAATCTGAGAACTCCTTAATTTTGTCAAGTTTCAAAGAGCTACTACGAACCATGTTGGATTGAGAGTTCCAAATTCATCTATCTATATAGGGAGACAGAGGGAAACCTAAATATAAAAACTGCTACTGTAGACGAACGCTTCAACCTAGAAGAACAAAATTTGGTGAGCCAAGTCGGATTTGTGTAGTGATCATTACCACCAAGTATCATCAATATTGGGTGAAAAAATGTTTGCTGGTATTTCGGAAACTCGTTAATTCTTAGAAGCTTGGCAACGCCTCTCAATGACAGTGCTTTTCCACAGTCTGTGCCTAGGGCTACTTGACGAAGAAACAAACCATAGAGACAAAACTGAGAACTCCTTTATTTTGTCAAGTTTCAAAGAGCTACTATGAACCATGTTGGATTTAGAGTTCCAAATTCATCTATCTATATAGGAGAGAGCAGAGGGAAACCTAAATATAAAAACTGCTACTGTAGACGAACGCTTCACCCGAGAAGAACAAAATTTGGTGAGCCAAGTGGGATTCATGTACTGATCATTACCACCTAGTATCATCAAGATTGGGTGAAAAAATATTTGCTGGTATTTCGAAACTCGTTAATTCTTAGAAGCTTGGCAACCCCTCTCGATGAAAGTGCTTTTCCACAGTCTGTGCCTAGGGCTACTTGACGAGGAAACAAACCATAGAGACAAAACTGAGAACTCCTTTATTTTGTCAAGTTTCAAAGAGCTACTATGAACCATGTTGGATTTAGAGTTCCAAATTCATCTATCTGTATAGGAGAGAACAGTGTGAAACCTAAATATGAACTGCTACTGTAGACGAACGCTTCAACCTAGAGAACAAAATTTGGTGAGCCAAGTGGGATTTGTGTACTGATCATTACAACCAAGTATCATCAAGATTGGTTGAGAAAATGTTTGCTGGTATTTCGGAAACTCGTTAATTCTTAGAAGCTTGCATCCCCGCTCGATGAAAGTGCTTTTCCACAGTCTGTGCCTAGGGCTACTTGAAGAAGAAACAAACCATAGAGACAAAACTGGGAACTCCTTTATTTTGTCAACTTTACAAGAGCTACTACGAAACATGTTGGATTTAGAGTTCCAAATTCATCTATCTATATAGGAGAGAACAGAGTGAAACCCAAATATAAACTGCTACTGTAGACGAATGAATCAACCTAGAAGAATAAAATTTGGTGAGACAAGTGCGACTTGTGTACTGATCATGACCAACAAGTATCATCAAGATTGGGTGAAAAAATATTTGCTGGTATTTAGGAAACTCGTTAATTCTTAGAAGCTTGGCAACCCCTCTCGATGAAAGTGCTTTTCCACAGTCTGTGCCTAGGGCTACTTGAAGAGGAAACAAACCATAGAGACAAAACTGAGAACTCCGTTATTTTGTCAACTTTCAAAGAGCTACTACGAACCATGTTGGATTTAGAGTTCCAAATTCATCTATCTATATAGGAGAGAACAGAGGGAAACCTAAATATATAAACTGCTACTGTAGACGAACACTTCAAACTAGAAGAACAAAATTTGGTGAGCCAAGTGGGATTTCTGTACTGATCATTACAACCAAGTATCATCAAGATTGGGTGAAAAAATATTTGCTGGTATTTCGGAAACACGTTAATTCTTAGAAGCTTGGCAACCCCTCTCAATGAAAGTGCTTTTCAACAGTCTGTGCCTAGGGCTACTTGAAGAGGAAACAAACCATAGAGACAAAACTGAGAGCTCCTTTATTTTGTCAAGTTTCAAAGAATTACTACGATCCATGTTGGATCTAGAGTCCCAAATTCATCTATCTATATAGAGGGGAACAGAGGGGAACCTAAATATAAAAACTGCTACTGTTGACGAACGCTTCAACCTAGAAGAACAAAATTTGGTGAGCCAAGTGGGATTTGTGTACTGATCATGACCACCAAGTATCATCCAGATTGGGTGAAAAAATATTAGCTGTTATTTCGGAAACTCGTTAATTCTTAGAGCTTGGCAACCCCTCTAGATGAAAGTGCTTTTCCACAGTCTGTGCCTAAGGCTACTTGAAGAGGAAACAACCCATAGAGACAAAACGGAGAACTCCTTTATTTTGTCAAGTTTCAAAGAGCTACTACAAAAAATGTTGGATTTAGAGTTCCAAATTCATCTATCTATATAGGAGAGAACAGAGGGAAACCAAAATATAAAAACTGCTACTGTAGACGAACGCTTCAACCTAGAGAACAAAATTTGGTGAGCCAAGTGGGATTTGTGTACTGATCATTACCACCAAGTATCATCAAGATTGGGTGAAAAAATATTTGCTGGTATTTCAGAAACTAATTAATTCTTAGAAGCTTGGCAACCCCTCTCGATGAAAGTGCTTTTCCACAGTCTGTGCCTAGGGCTACTTGCAGAGGAAACAAACCATGGAGATAAACTGAGAAGTCCTTTATTTTGTCAAGTTTCAAAGAATTACTACAATCCATGTTTGATTTGGAGTTCCAAATTCATCTATCTATATAGGAGAGAACAGAGGGGAACCTAAATATAAAAACTGCTACTGTAGACGAATGCTTCAACCTAGAAGAACAAAATTTGGTGAGCCAAGTGGGATTTGTGTACTGATCATTACCACCAAGTATCATCCAGATTGGGTGAAAAAATATTAGCTGGTATTTCGGAAACTCGTTAATTCTTAGAAGCTTGGCAAACACTCTAGATGAAAGTGCTTTTCCACAGTCTGTGCCAAGGGCTACTTGAAGAGGAAACAAACCATAGAGACAAAACGGAGAACTCCTTTATTTTGTCAAGTTTCAAAGAGCTACTACAAAAAATGTTGGATTTAGAGTTCCAAATTCATCTATCTATATAGGAGAGAACAGAGGGAAACCAAAATATAAAAACTGCTACTGTAGACGAACGATTCAACCTAGAGAACAAAATTTGGTGAGCCAAGTGGGATTTGTGTACTGATCATTACCACCAAGTATCATCAAGATTGGGTGAAAAAATATTTGCTGGTATTTCAGAAACTCGTTAATTCTTAGAAGCTTGGCAACCCCTCTCGATGAAAGTGCTTTTACACAGTCTGTGCCTAGGGCTTCTTGCAGAGGAAACAAACCATAGAGATAAACTGAGAAGTCCTTTATTTTGTCAAGTTTCAAGGAATTAATACAATCCGTCTTTGATTTAGAGTTCCAAATTCATCTATCTATATAGGAGAGAACAGAAGGAAACCTAAATATAAAAACTGCTACTGTAGTCGAGCGCTTCAACCTAGAAGAACAAAATTTGTGAGCCAGTTAGGATTTGAGTACTGATCATTACCACCAAGTATCATCAATATTGGGAGAAAAAATATTTGCTGGTATTTCGGAAAGTCGTTAATTCTTAGAAGCTTTGCAACCCCTCTCAATGAAAGTGTTTTTCCACAGTCTGTGCCTAGGGCTACTGGAAGAGAAAACAAACCATAGAAACAAAACTGAGAAGTCCTTTATTTTGTAAAGTTTCAGAGAGCTACTACAATCCATGATGGATTTCAGTTCCAAATTCATCTATCTATATAGGAGAGAACAGAGGGAATCCTAAATATAAAAACTGCTACTGTAGACGACGCTTCAACCTAGAAGAACCAAATTTGGTGAGCCAAGTGGGATTTGTGTACTGATCATGACCACCAAGTATCATCCAGATTGGGTGAAAAAATATTAGCTGGTATTTCGGAAACTCGTTAATTCTTAGAAGCTTGGCAACCCCTCTAGATGAAAGTGCTTTTCCACAGTCTGTGCCTAGGGCTACTTGAAGAGGAAACAAACCATAGAGACAAAACGGAGAACTCCTTTATTTTGTCAAGTTTCAAAGAGCTACTACAAAAAATGTTGGATTTAGAGTTCCAAATTCATCTATCTATATAGGAGAGAACAGAGGGAAACCAAAATATAAAAACTGCTACTGTAGACGAACGCTTCAACCTAGAGAACAAAATTTGGTGAGCCAAGTGGGATTTGTGTACTGATCATTACCACCAAGTATCATCAATATTGGGTGAATAAATATTTGCTGGTATTTCAGAAACTCGTTAATTCTTAGAAGCTTGGCAACCACTCTCGATGAAAGTGCTTTTCCACAGTCTGTGCCTAGGGCTACTTGCAGAGGAAACAAACCATAGAGATAAACTGAGAAGTCCTTTATTTTGTCAAGTTTCAAAGAATTACTACAATCCATGTTTGATTTAGAGTTCCAAATTCATCTATCTATATAGGAGAGAACAGAGGGAAACCATAATATAAAAACTGCTACTGTAGACGAACGCTTCAACATAGAAGAACAAAATTGGTGAGCCAATTGGGATTTGAGTACTGATCATGACCACCAAGTATCATCAAGATTGGGTGAAAAAATGTTTCCTGTATTTCGGAAACTCGTTAATTCTTAGAAGCTTGGCAACCCCTCTCGATGAAAGTGCTTTTCCACAGTCTGTGCCTAGGGCTACTTGAAGAGGAAACAAACCATAGAGACAAAACTGAGAACACTTTATTTTGTCAAGTTTCAAAGAGCTACTACGAACCATGTTGGATTGAGAGTTCCAAATTCATCTATCTATATAGGAGAGAGCAGAGGGAAACCTAAATATAAAAACTGCTACTGTAGACGAACACTTCAACCTAGAAGAACAAAATTTGGTGAGCCAAGTGGGATTTGTGTACTGATCATGACCACCAAGTATCATCAAGATTGGGTGAAAAAATATTTGCTGGTATTTCGGAAACTCGTTAATTCTTAGAAGCTTTGCAACCCCTCTCGATGAAAGTGCTTTTCCACAGTCTGTGCCTAGGGCTACTTGAAGAGGAAACAAACCATAGAGACAAAACTGAGAACTCCTTTATTTTGTCAAGTTTCAAAGAGCTACTACGAACCATGTTGCATTTAGAGTTCCAAATTCATCTATCTATATAGGAGAGAACAGAGTGAAACCTAAATATAAACTGCTACTGTAGACGAACGCTTCAACCTAGAAGAACAAAATTTGGTGAGCCAAGTGGGATTTTTGTACTGATCATTACCACCAAGTATCATCAAGATTGGGTGAAAAAATATTTGCCGGTATTTCGGAAACTCGTTAATTCTTAGAAGCTTGGCAACCCCTCTCGATGAAAGTGCTTTTCCACAGTCTGTTCTTAGGGCTACTTGAAGAAGAAACAAACCATAGAGACAAAACAGAGAACTCCTTTATTTTTTCAAGTTTCAATGAGCTACTACAAACCATGTTGGATTTAGAGTTCCAAATGCATCTATCTATATAGGAGAGAACAGAGGGGAACCTAAATATAAAAACTGCTACTGTAGACGAACGCTTCAACATACAAGAACAAAATTTGGTGAGCCCAGTGGGATTTGTGTACTGATAATTACCACCAAGTATCATCAATATTGGGAGAAAAAATATTTGCTGGTATTTCGGAAAGTCGTTAATTCTTAGAAGCTTTGTAACCCCTCTCGATGAAAGTGTTTTTCCACAGTCTGTGCCTAGGGCTACTGGAAGAGAAAACAAACCATAGAAACAAAACTGAGATGTCCTTTATTTTGTAAAGTTTCAGAGAGCTACTACAATCCATGTTGGATTTAGAGTTCCAAATTCATCTATCTATATAGGAGAGAACAGAGGGAAACCTAAATATAAAAACTGCTAATGTAGACGAACGCATCAACCTAGATGAACAAAATTTGGTGAGCCAAGTGGGATTTGTGTACTGATCATTACCACCAAGTATCATCAAGATTGGGTGAAAAAATATTTGCTGGTATTTCGGAAACTCGTTAATTCTTAGAAGCTTTGCAACCCCTCTCGATGAAAGTGCTTTTCCACAGTCTGTGCCTAGGGCTACTTGAAGAGGAAACAAACCATAGAGACAAAACTGAGAACTGCTTTATTTTGTCAAGTTTCAAAGAGCTACTACGAACCATGTTGCATTTAGAGTTCCAAATTCATCTATCTATATAGGAGAGAACAGAGTGAAACCTAAATATAAACTACTACTGTAGACGAACGCTTCAACCTAGAAGAACAAAATTTGGTGAGACAAGTGGGATTTGTGTACTGATCATTACCACCAAGTATCATCAAGATTGGGTGAAAAAATGTTTCCTGTATTTCGGAAACTCGTTAATTCTTAGAAGCTTGGCAACCCCTCTCGATGAAAGTGCTTTTCCACAGTCTGTGTCTAGGGCTACTTGAAGAGGAAACAAACCATAGAGACAAAACTGAGAACACTTTATTTTGTCAAGTTTCAAAGAGCTACTAAAAAAATGTTGGATTTAGAGTTCCAAATTCATCTATCTATATAGGAGAGAACAGAGGGAAACCAAAATATAAAAACTGCTACTGTAGACGAACGCTTCAACCTAGAGAACAAAATTTGGTGAGCCAAGTGGGATTTGTGTACTGATCATTACCACCAAGTATCATCAAGATTGGGTGAAAAAATATTTGCTGGTATTTCAGAAACTCCTTAATTCTTAGAAGCTTGGCAACCCCACTCGATGAAAGTGCTTTTCCACAGTCTGTGCCTAGGGCTACTTGCAGAGGAAACAAACCATAGAGATAAACTGAGAAGTCCTTTATTTTGTCAAGTTTCAAAGAATAACTACAATCCATGTTTGATTTAGAGTTCCAAATTCATCTATCTATATAGGAGAGAACAGAGGGAAACCTAAATATAAAAACTGCTACTGTAGACGAACGCTTCAACATAGAAGAACAAAATTTGTGAGCCAAGTGGGATTTGAGTACTGATCATTACCACCAAGTATCATCAATATTGGGAGAAAAAATATTTGCTGGTATTTCGGAAAGTCGTTAATTCTTAGAAGCTTTGCAACCCCTCTCAATGAAAGTGCTTTTCCACAGTCTGTGCCTAGGGCTACTTGAAGAGGAAACAAACCATAGAGACAAAACTGAGAACTCCTTTATTTTGTAAGTTTCAAAGAGCTACTACAAACCATGTTGGATTTAGAGTTCCAAATTCATCTATCTATATAGGAGAGAACAGAGGGAAACCTAAATATAAAAACTGCTACTGTAGACGAACGCTTTAACCTAGAAGAACAAAATTTGTTGAGCCCAGTGGGATTTGTGCAGTGATCATGACCACCAAGTATCATCAAGTTTGGGTGAAAAAATATTTGCTGGTATTTCGGAAACTCGTTAATTCTTAGAAGCTTTGCAACCCCTCTCGATGAAAGTGCTTTTCCACAGTCTGTGCCTAGGGCTACTTGAAGAGGAAACAAACCATAGAGACAAAACTGAGAACTCCTTTATTTTGTCAAGTTTCAAAGAGCTACTACGAACCATGTTGCATTTAGAGTTCCAAATTCATCTATCTATATAGGAGAGAACAGAGTGAAACCTAAATATAAACTACTACTGTAGACGAACGCTTCAACCTAGAAGAACAAAATTTGGTGAGACAAGTGGGATTTGTGTACTGATCATTACCACCAAGTATCATCAAGATTGGGTGAAAAAATGTTTCCTGTATTTCGGAAACTCGTTAATTCTTAGAAGCTAGGCAACCCCTCTCGATGAAAGTGCTTTTCCACAGTCTGTGTCTAGGGCTACTTGAAGAGGAAACAAACCATAGAGACAAAACTGAGAACACTTTATTTTGTCAAGTTTCAAAGAGCTACTACAAAAAATGTTGGATTTAGAGTTCCAAATTCATCTATCTATATAGGAGAGAACAGAGGGAAACCAAAATATAAAAACTGCTACTGTAGACGAACGCTTCAATCTAGAGAACAAAATTTGGTGAGCCAAGTGGGATTTGTGTACTGATCATTACCACCAAGTATCATCAAGAATGGGTGAAAAAATATTTGCTGGTATTTCAGAAACTCCTTAATTCTTAGAAGCTTGGCAACCCCTCTCGATGAAAGTGCTTTTCCACAGTCTGTGCCTAGGGCTACTTGCAGAGGAAACAAACCATAGAGATAAACTGAGAAGTCCTTTATTTTGTCAAGTTTCAAAGAATAACTACAATCCATGTTTGATTTAGAGTTCCAAATTCATCTATCTATATAGGAGAGAACAGAGGGAAACCTAAATATAAAAACTGCTACTGTAGACGAACGCTTCAACATAGAAGAACAAAATTTGTGAGCCAAGTGGGATTTGAGTACTGATCATTACCACCAAGTATCATCAATATTGGGAGAAAAAATATTTGCTGGTATTTCGGAAAGTCGTTAATTCTTAGAAGCTTTGCAACCCTCTCAATGAAAGTGCTTTTCCACAGTCTGTGCCTAGGGCTACTTGAAGAGGAAACAAACCATAGAGACAAAACTGAGAACTCCTTTATTTTGTAAGTTTCAAAGAGCTACTACAAACCATGTTGGATTTAGAGTTCCAAATTCATCTATCTATATAGGAGAGAACAGAGGGAACCCTAAATATAAAAACTGCTACTGTAGACGAACGCTTTAACCTAGAAGAACAAAATTTGTTGAGCCCAGTGGGATTTGTGCAGTGATCATTACCACCAAGTATCATCAAGATTGGGTGAAAAAATATTTGCTGGTATTTCGGAAACTTGTTAATTCTTAGAATTTTTTCAACCCCTCTCGATGAAAGTGCTTTTCCACAGCTGTGCCTAGGGCTACTTGAAGAGGAAACAAACCATAGAGACAAAACTGAGAACTCCTTTATTTTGTCATGTTTCAAAGAGCTACTACGAACCATGTTGGATTTTGAGTTCCTAATTCATCTATCTATATAGGCGAGAACAGAGGGAAACCTAAATATAAAAACTGCTACTGTAGACGAACACTTCAAACTAGAAGAACAAAATTTGGTGAGCCAAGTGGGATTTCTGTACTGATCATTACAACCAAGTATCATCAAGATTGGGTGAAAAAATATTTGCTGGTATTTCGGAAACACGTTAATTCTTAGAAGCTTGGCAACCCCTCTCAATGAAAGTGCTTTTCAGCAGTCTGTGCCTAGGGCTACTTGAAGAGAAACAAACCATAGAGACAAAATTGAGAGCTCCTTTATTTTGTCAAGTTTCAAAGAATTACTACAATCCATGTTGGATCTAGAGTCCCAAATTCATCTATCCATATAGGAGAGAACAGAGGGAAACCTAAATATAAAAACTGCTACTGTACACGAACGCTTCAACCTAGAAGAACAAAATTTGGTGAGATTCGTGGGATTTGGGTACTGATCATTACCACCAAGTATCATCAAGATTGGGTGAAAAATAGTTTCCTGTATTTCAGGAACTCGTTAATTCTTAGAAGCTTGGCAACCCCTCTCGATGAAAGTGCTTTTCCACAGTCTGTGCCTAGGGCTACTTGAAGAGGAAACAAACCATAGAGACAAAACTGAGAACACTTTATTTTGTCAAGTTTCAAAGAGCTACTACGAACCATGTTGGATTTAGAGTTCCAAATTCATCTATCTATATAGGAGAGAACAGAGTGAAACCTAAATATAAACTGCTACTATAGACGAACGCTTCAACCTAGAAGAACAAAATTTGGTGAGACAAGTGGGATTTGTGTACTGATCATTACCAGCAAGTATCATCAAGATTGGGTGAAAAAATATTTGCTGGTATTTCTGAAATTCGTTAATTATTAGAAGCTTGGCAACCCCTCTCGATGAAAGTGCTTTTCCACAGTCTGTTCTTAGGGCTACTTGAAGAAGAAACAAACCATACAGACAAAACAGAGAACTCCTTTATTTTGTCAAGTTTCAATGAGCTACTACAAACCATGTTGGATTTAGAGTTCCAAATTCATCTATCTATATAGGAGAGAACAGAGGGGAACCTAAATATAAAAACTGCTACTGTAGACGAGCGCTTCAACCTAGAAGAACAAAATTTGGTGAGCCAAGTGGGATTTGTGTACTGATCATTACCACCAAGTATCATCCAGATTGGGTGAAAAAATATTAGCTGGTATTTCGGAAACTCGTTAATTCTTAGAAGCTTGGCAAGGCCTCTCATTGAAAGTGCTTTTCCACAGTCTGTGCCTAGGGCTACTTGAAGAGGAAAAAAACCATAGAGACAAAACGGAGAACTCCTTTATTTTGTCAAATTTCACAGAGCTACTACAAAAAATGTTGGATTTAGAGTTCCAAATTCATCTAATTATATAGTCGAGAACAGAGGGAAACCAAAATATAAAAACTGCTACTGTAGACGCACGCTTCAACCTAGAGAACAAAATTTGGTGAGCCAAGTGGGATTTGTGTACTGATCATTACAACCAAGTATCATCAAGATTGGGTGAAAAAATGTTTGCTGGTATTTCGGAAACTCGTTAATTCTTAGAAGCTTGGCAACCCCTCTCGATGAAATTGCTATTCCACAGTATGTGCCTAGGGGTACTTGAAGAGGAAACAAACCATAGAGACAAAACTGAGAACTCCTTTATTTTTTCAAGTTTCAAAGAGCTACTACAAACCATGTTGGATTTAGAGTTCCAAATTCATCTATCTATATAGGGAGACAGAGGGAAAACTAAATATAAAAACTGCTACTGTAGACGAACGCTTCAACCTAGAAGAACAAAATTTGGTGAGCCAAGTGGGATTTGTGTACTGATCATTACCACCAAGTATCATCAAGAGTGGGTGAAAAAATATTTGCTGGTATTTCTGAAACTCGTTAATTCTTAGAAGGTTGGCAACCCCTCTCAATGAAAGTGCTTTTCCACAGTCTGTGCCTAGGGCTACTTGAAGAGGACACAAACCATAGAGACAAAACTGAGAACACTTTATTTTGTCAAGTTTCAAAGAGCTACTACGAACCATGTTGGATTGAGAGTTCCAAATTCATCTATCTATATAGGAGAGAGCAGAGTGGAACCTAAATATAAAAACTGCTACTGTAGACGAACGCTTCAACCTAGAAGAACAAAATTTGGTGAGCCACGTGGGATGTGTGTACTGATCATTACCACCAAGTATTATCAAGATTGGGTGAAAAAATATTTTCTGGTATTTCGGAAACTCGTTAATTCTTAGAAGCTTGGCAACCCTTCTCGATGAAAGTGCTTTTCCAGAGTCTGTGCTTAGGGCTACTTGAAGAGGAAACAAACCATAGAGACAAAACAGAGAACTCCTTTATTTTGTCAAGTTTCAAAGAGCTACTACAAAAAATGTTGGATTTAGAGTTCCAAATTCATCTATCTATATAGGAGAGAACAGAGGGGAACCTAAATATAAAAACTGCTGCTGTAGACGAACGCTTCAACCTAGAAGAACAAAAATTTGGAGAGCCAAGTGGGATTTGTATACTGATCATTACCACCAAGTATCATCCAGATTGGGTGAAAAAATATTAGCTGGTGTTTCGGAAACTCCTTAATTCTTTGAAGCTTGGCAACCCTTCTAGATGAAAGTACTTTTCCACATTTGTGCCTAGGGCTACTTGAAGAGGAAACAAACAATAGAGACAAAACAGAGAACTCTTTTATTTTGTCAAGTTTCAAAGAGCTACTACAAAAAATGTTGGATATAGAATTCCAAATTCATCTATCTATTAGGAGAGAACAGAGGGAAACCAAAATATAAAAACTGCTACTGTAGACGAACGCTTCAACCTAGAGAAGAAAATTTGGTGAGCCAAGTGGGATTTGTGTACTGATCATTACCACAAAGTATCATCAAGATTGGGTGAAAAATTATTTGCTGGTATTTTGGAAACTCGTTAATTCTTAGAAGCTTGGCAACCATTCTCGATGAAAGTGCTTTTCCACAGTCTGTGCCTAGGGCTACTTGCAGAGGAAACAAACCATAGAGATAAACTGAGAAGTCCTTTATTTTGTCAAGTTTGAAAGAATTACTACGAACCATGTTGGATTTAGAGTTCCAAATTCATCTATCTATATAGGAGAGAATAGAGTGAAACCTAAATATAAACTGCTACTGTAGACGAACGCTTCAACCTAGAAGAACAAATTTGGTGAGCCAAGTGGGATTTGTGTACTTATCATTAACACCAAGTATCATCAAGATTGGGTGAAAAAATATTTGCTGGTATTTCGAAAACTCGTTAATTCTTAGAAGCTTGGCAACCCCTCTCGATGAAAGTGCTTTTCCACAGTCTGTGCCTAGGGCTACTTGAAGAGTAAACAAACCATAGAGACAAAACTGAGAACTCATTTATTTTGTCAAGTTTCCAAGAGCTTCTACGAACCACGTTGGATTTAGGGTTCCAAATTCATCTATATATATAGGAGAAAACAGAGGGAAACCTAAATATAAAAACTGCTACTCTAAACGAACACTTCAAACTAGAAGAACAAAATTTGGAGAGCCAAGTGGGATTTGTGTACTGATCATTACCACCAAGTATCATCAAGATTGGGTAAAAAAATATTTGCTGGTATTTCGGAAACACGTAAATTCTTAGACGCTTGGCAACCCCTCTCAATGAAAGTGCTTTTCAACAGTCTGTGCCTAGGGCTACGTGAAGAGGAAACAAACCATAGAGACAAAACTGAGAGCTCCTTTATTTTGTCAAGTTTCAAAGAATTACGACAATCCATGTTGGATTTAGAGTTCCAAATTCATCTATCTATATAAAGAGACAGAGGGAAACCTAAATATAAAAACTGCTACTGTAGACGAACGCTTCAACCTAGAAGAACAAAATTTGGTGAGCCAAGTGGGATTTGTGTACTTATCATTACCACCAAGTATCATCAAGATTGGTGAAAAAATGTTTGCTGGTATTTCGGAAACTCTTTAATTCTTAGAAGCTTGGCAACCCCTCTCGATGAAAGTTCTTTTCCACAGTCTGTGCCTAGGGCTACTTGAAAAGGAAACAAACCATAGAGAAAAAACTGAGAACTCCTTTATTTTTTCAAGTTTCAGAGAGCTACTACGAACCATGTTGGATTGAGAGTTCCAAATTCATCTATGTATATATGAGAGAACAGAGGGAAACCTATATATAAAAACTGCTACTGTAGACGAACGCTTCAACTTAGAAGAAAAAAATTTGGTGAGACAAAGTTGGATTTGTGTACTGATCATTACCACCAAGTATCATCAAGATTGGGTGAATAAATATATGCTGGTATTTCGGAAACTCGTTAATTCTTAGAGGCTTGGCAACCCCTCTCGATGAAAGTGCTTTTCCACAGTCTGTGCCTAGGGATACTTGAAGAGGAAACAAACCATAGAGACAAAACTGAGAACTCCTTTATTTTCTCAAGTTTCAAAGAGCTTCTATGAACCACGTTGGATTTAGAGTTCCAAATTCATCTATCTATATAGGAGAGAACAGAGGGAAACCTAAATTTAAAAACTGCTACTGTAGACGAACGCATCAAGCTAGAAAAACAAAATTTGGTGAGAAAAGTGGGGTTCGTGTTCTGATGATTACCACCAAGTATCATAAAGATTGGGTGAAAAAATACTTTCTGGTATTTTGGAAACTCGTTAATTCTTAGAAGCTTGGCAACCCCTCTCAATGAAAGTGCTTTTCCACAGTCTGTGCCTAGGGCTACTTGAATAAGAAACAAATCATAGAGAGAAAACTGAGAACTCCTTTATTTTGTCATGTTTCAAAGAGCTACTACAAGCCATGTTGGATTTAGAGTTCCAAATTAATCTATCTATATAGGAGCGAACAGAGGGAAACCTAAATATAAAAACTGCTACTGGAGACGAACGCTTCAACCTAGAAGAACAAAACTTGGTGGGCCAAGTGGTATTTGTGTACTGATCATTACCACCAAGTATCATCAAGATTGGGTGAAAAAATATTTGCTGGTATTTTGGAAACTCGTTAATTCTTAGAAGCTTGGCAACCCCTCTCGATGAAAGTGCTTTTCCACAGTCTGTGCCTAGGGCTACTTGACGAGGAAACAAACCATAGAGACGAAACTGAGAACTCCTTTATTTTGTCAAGTTTCAAAGAGCTACTACAAGCCATGTTGGATTTAGAGTTCCAAATTCATCTATCTATATAGGAGAGAACAGAGGGAAACCTAAATATAAACTGCTACTGTAGACGCACGCTTCAACCTAGAAGGACAAAACTTGGTGGGCCAAGTGGTATTTGTGTACTGATCATTACCACCAAGTATCATCAAGATTGGGTGAAAAAATATTTGCTGGTATTTCGGAAACTCGTTAATTCTTAGAAGCTTGGCAACCCCTCGCGAAGAAATTGCTTTTCCACAGTTTGTGCCTAGGGCTACATGAAGCGGAAACAAACCATAGAGAAAAAACTGAGAACTCTTTTATATTGTCAAGTTTCCAAGAGCTACTATGAACCACGTTGGATTTAGAGTTCCAAATTCATCTATAAATATAGGAGAGAACAGAGGGAAACCTAAATATAAAAACTGCTACTGTAGATGGACGCATCAACCTAGAACAACAAAATTTGGTGAACCAAGTGGGATTTGTGTTCTGATCATTACCACCAAGTATCATCAAGATTGGGTGAAAAAATACTTTCTGGTATTTCGGAAACTCGTTAATTCTTAGAAGCTTGGCAACTTCTCTCAATGAAAGTGCTTTTCCACAGTCTGTCCCTAGGGTTACTTGAAGAGAAACAAACCATAGAGACAAAACTGAGAGCTCCTTTATTTTGTCAAGTTTCCAAGAAATACTACAATCCATGTTGGATCTAGAGTCCCAAATTCATCTATCCATATAGGAGAGAACAGAGGGAAACCTAAATATAAAAACTGCTACTGTACACGAACGCTTCAACCTAGAAGAACAAAATTTGGTGAGAGAAGTGGGATTTGGGTACTGATCATTACCACCAAGTATCATCAAGATTGGGTGAAAAAATGTTTCCTGTATTTCGGAAATTCGTTAATTCTTAGAAGCTTGGCAACCCCTCTCGATGAAAGTGCTTTTCCACAGTCTGTGCCTAGGGCTACTTGAAGAGGAAACAAACCATAGAGACAAAACTGAGAACACTTTATTTTGTCAAGTTTCAAAGAGCTACTACGAACCATGTTGCATTGAGAGTTCCAAATTCATCTATCTATATAGGAGAGAGCAGAGGGAAAAATAAATATAAAAACTGCTACTGTAGACGAACGCTTCAACCTAGAAGAACAAAATTTGGTGAGCCAAGTGGGATTTGTGTACTGATCATTACCACCAAGTATCATCAAGATTGGGTGAAAAAATATTTGCTGGTATTTCGGAAACTCGTTAATTCTTAGAAGCTTTGCAACCCCTCTCGATGAAAGTGCTTTTCCACAGTCTGTGTCTAGGGCTACTTGAAGAGGAAACAAACCATAGAGACAAAACTGAGAACTCTTTTATTTTGTCAAGTTTCAAAGAGCTACTACGAATCATGTTGGATTTAGAGTTCCAAATTCATCTATCTATATAGGAGAGAACAGAGTGAAACCTAAATATAAACTGCTACTGTAGACAAACGCTTCAACCTAGAAGAACAAAATTTGGTGAGCCAAGTGGGATTTGTGTACTGATCATTACCAGCAAGTATCATCAAGATTGGGTGAAAAAATATTTGCTGGTATTTCTGAAATTCGTTAATTATTAGAAGCTTGGCAACCCCTCTCGATGAAAGTGCTTTTCCATAGTCTGTACTTAGGGCTACTTGAAGAAGAAACAAACCATACAGACAAAACAGAGAACTCCTTTATTTTGTCAAGTTTCAATGAGCTAGTACAAACCATGTTGTATTTAGAGTTCCAAATTCATCTATCTATATAGGAGACCACAGAGGGGAACCTAAATATAAAAACTGCTACTGTAGACGAGCGCTTCAACCTAGAAGAACAAAATTTGGTGAGCCAAGTGGGATTTGTGTACTAATCATTACCACCAAGTATCATCAAGATTGGGTGAAAAAATATTAGCTGGTATTTCGGAAACTCGTTAATTCTTAGAAGCTTGGCAAGGCCTCTCAATGAAAGTGCTTTTCCACACTCTGTGCCTAGGGCTACTTGAAGAGGAAAGAAACAATAGAGACAAAACGGAGAACTCCTTTATTTTGTAAAGTTTCACAGAGCTACTACCAAAAACGTTGGATTTAGAGTTCCAAATTCATCTAATTATATAGTCGAGAACAGAGGGAAACCAAAATATGAAAACTGCTACTGTAGACGAACGCTTCAACCTAGAGAACAAAATTTGGTGAGCCAAGTGGGATTTGTGTACTGATCATTACAACCAAATATCATCAAGATTGGGTGAAAAAATGTTTGCTGGTGTTTCGGAAACTCGTTAATTCTTAGAAGCTTGGCAACCCCTCTCGATGAAAGTGCTATTCCACAGTATGTGCCTAGGGCTACTTGAAGAGGAAACAAACCATAGAGACAAAACAGAGAACTCCTTTATTTTTTCAAGTTTCAAAGAGCTACTACAAACCATGTTGGATTTAGAGTTCCAAATTCATCTATCTATATAGGGAGACAGAGGGAAAACTAAATATAAAAACTGCTACTGTAGACGAACGCTTCAACCTAGAAGAACAAAATTTGGTGAGCCACGTGGGATTTGTGTACTGATCATTACCACCAAGTATCATCAAGATTGGGTGAAAAAATATTTTCTGGTATTTCGGAAACTCGTTAATTCTTAGAAGCTTGGCAACCCCTCTCGATGAAAGTGCTTTTCCACAGTATGTGCTTAGGGCTACTTGAAGAGGAAACAAACCATAGAGACAAAACAGAGAACTCCTTTATTTTGTCAAGTTTCAAAGAGCTACTACAAAAAATGTTGGATTTAGAGTTCCAAATTCATCTATCTATATAGGAGAGAACAGAGGGGAACCTAAATATAAAAACTGCTGCTGTAGACGAACGCTTCAACCTAGAAGAACAAAATTTGGTGAGCCAAGTGGGATTTGTATACTGATCATTACCACCAAGTATCATCCAGATTGGGTGAAAAAATATTAGCTGGTATTTCGGAAACTCCTTAATTCTTTGAAGCTTGGCAACCCCTCTAGATGAAAGTACTTTTCCACAGTCTGTGCCTAGGGCTACTTGAAGAGGAAACAAACAATAGAGACAAAACTGAGAACTCTTTTATTTTGTCAAGTTTCAAAGAGCTACTACAAACAATGTTGGATATAGAGTTCCAAATTCATCTATTTATATAGGAGAGAACAGAGGGAAACCAAAATATAAAAACTGATACTGTAGACGAACGCTTCAACCTAGAGAAGAAAATTTGGTGAGCCAAGTGGGATTTGTGTACTGATCATTACCACAAAGTATCATCAAGATTGGGTGAAAAACTATTTGCTGGTATTTCGGAAACTCGTTAATTCTTAGAAGCTTGGCAACCATTCTCGATGAAAGTGCTTTTCCACAGTCTGTGCCTAGGGCTACTTGCAGAGGAAACAAACCATAGAGATAAACTGAGAAGTCCTTTATTTTGTCAAGTTTCAAAGCATTACTACAATCCATGTTTGATTTAGAGTTCCAAATTCATCTATCTATATAGGAGAGAACAGAGGGAAACCTAAATATAAAAACTGCTACTGTAGATGAACGCTTCAACATAGAAGAACAAAATTTGTGAGCCAAGTGGGATTTGAGTACTGATCATTACCACCAAGTATCATCAATATTGGGAGAAAAAATATTTGCTGGTATTTCGGAAAGTCGTTAAATCTTAGAAGCTTTGCAACCACTCTCAATGAAAGTGCTTTTCCACAGTCTGTGCCTAGGGCTACTTGAAGAGGAAACAAACCATAGAGACAAAACTGAGAAGTCCTTTATTTTGTCAAGTTTGAAAGAATTACTACAATCCATGTTGGATTTAGAGTTCCAAATTCATCTATCTATATATGAGAGAACAGAGTGAAACCTAAATATAAACTGCTACTGTAGACGAACGCTTCAACCTAGAAGAACAAAATTTGGTGAGCCAAGTGGGATTTGTGTACTGATCATTAACACCAAGTATCATCAAGATTGGGTGAAAAAATATTTGCTGGTATTTCGGAAACTCGTTAATTCTTAGAAGCTTGGCAACCCCTCTCAATGAAAGTGCTTTTCCACAGTCTGTGCCTAGGGCTACTTGAAGAGTAAACAAACCATAGAGACAAAACTGAGAAATCCTTTATCTTGTCAAGTTTCCAAGAGCTTCTACGAACCACGTTGGATTTAGAGTTCCAAATTCATCTATATATATAGGAGAAAACAGAGGGAAACCTAAATATAAAAACTGCTACTGTAAACGAACACTTCAAACTAGAAGAACAAAATTTGGAGAGCCAAGTGGGATTTGTGTACTGATCATTACCACCAAGTATCATCAAGATTGGGTGAAAAAATATTTGCTGGTATTTCGGAAACACGTAAATTCTTAGAAGCTTGGCAACCCCTCTCAATGAAAGTGCTTTTCAACAGTCTGTGCCTAGGGCTACGTGAAGAGGAAACAAACCATAGAGACAAAACTGAGAGCTCCTTTATTTTGTCAAGTTTCAAAGAATTACTACAATCCATGTTGGATTTAGAGTTCCAAATTCATCTATCTATATAGGGAGACAGAGGGAAACCTAAATATAAAAACTGCTACTGTAGACGAACGCTTCAACCTAGAAGAACAAAATTTGGTGAGCCAAGTGGGATTTGTGTACTGATCATTACCACCAAGTATCATCAAGATTGGTGAAAAAATGTTTGCTGGTATTTCGGAAACTCGTTAATTCTTAGAAGCTTGGCAACCCCTCTCGATGAAAGTTCTTTTCCACAGTCTGTGCCTAGGGCTACTTGAATAAGAAACAAACCATAGAGAGAAAACTGAGAACTCCTTTATTTTTTCAAGTTTCAAAGAGCTACTACAAGCCATGTTGGATTTAGAGTTCCAAATTCATCTATCTATATAGGAGAGAACAGAGGGAAACCTAAATATAAAAACTGCTACTGTAGACGAACGCTTCAACCTAGAAGAACAAAATTTGGTGAGCCAAGTGGGATTTGTATACTGATCATTACCACCAAGTATCATCCAGATTGGTTGAAAGAATATTAGCTGGTATTTCGGAAACTCCTTAATTCTTTGAAGCTTGGCAACCCCTCTAGATGAAAGTACTTTTTCACAGTCTGTGCCTAGGGCTACTTGGAAAAGGAAACAAACCATAGAGACAAAACTGAGAACTCCTTTATTTTGTAACGTTTAAAAAAGCTACTGCAAACCATGTTGCATTTAGAGTTCAAAATTCATCTATCTATATAGAAGAGAACAGAGGAAAACCTAAATATAAAAACTGCTACTGTAGACGAACGCTTCAACCTGGAAGAACAAAATTTGGTGAGCCAAGTGGGATTTGTGAATTGATCATTACCACAAAGTATCATCAAGATTGGGCGAAAAAATATTTGCAGGTATTTCGGAAACTCCTTAATTTTAGAAGGTTGGCAACCCCTCTCAATGAAAGTGCTTTTCCACAATTTGTGCCTAGGGCTACTTGAAGAGGAAACAAACCATAGAGACAAAACTGAGAACTCCTTTATTTTATCAAGTTTCAAAGAGCTACTACGAACCATGTTGGACTGAGAGTTCCAAATTCATCTATCTATATACGAGAGAACAGAGTGAAACCTCAATATAAATACTGATACTGTAGACGAACGCTTCAACTTAGAAGAACAAAATTTGGTGAGCCAAGTGGGATTTGTGTACTGATCATTATCACCAAGTATCATCAAGATTGGGTGAAAAAATATTTGCTGGTATTTCGGAAACTCGTTAATTCTTAGAAGCTTGGAAACCCCTCTCAATGAAATTGCTTTTCCACAGTCTGTGCCTAGGGCTACTTGAAGAGGAAACAAACCATAGCTACAAAACTGAGAACTCCTTTATTTTGTCAAGTTTCAAAGAGCTTCTACGAAACATGTTGGATTATAGTTCCAAATTCATCTATCTATATAGAAGTGAGCAGAGGGAAACCTAAATCTAAAAACTGGTACTGTAGATGAACGCTTCAACCTGGAAGAACAAACTTTGGTGAGCCAAGTAGGATTTGTGTACTGATCATTATCACCAAGTATCATCAAGATTGGGCAAAAAAATATTTGCTGGTATTTCGAAAACTAGTTAATTCTTAAAGCTTGGCAACCCCTCTCGATGAAAGTGCTTTTCCACAGTCTGTGCCTAGGACTACTTGAAGAGGAAACAAACCATAGAGACAAAACTGAGAACTGCTTTATTTTGTCAAGTTTCAAAGAGCTACTACGAACCATGTTGGATTTAGAGTTCCAAATTCGTCTATCTATATAGGAGAGAGCTGAGGGAAACCTAAATATAAAAACTGCTACTGTAGACGAAGGCTTCAACCTAGAAGAACAAAATTTGGTGAGCCAAGTGGGATTTGTGAACTGATCATTACCACCAAGGATCATCAAGATTGGCTGAAAAAATATTTGCTGGAAAATCGGATACTCGTTAATTCTTAGAAGCTTTGCAGCCCCTCTCGATGAAAGTGCTTTTCCACAGTCTGTGCCTAGGGCTACTTGAAGAGGAAACAAACCATAGAGACAAAACTGAGAACTCCTTTATTTTGTCAAGTTTCAAAGAGCTACTACGAACCATGTTGGATTGAGAGTTCCAAATTCATCTATCTATATAGGAGAGAGCAGAGGGAAACCTAAATATAAAAACTGCTACTGTAGACGAACGCTTCAACCTGGAAGAACAAACTTTGGTGAGCCAAGTGGGATTTGTGTACTGATCATTACCACCAAGTATCATCAAGATTGGGTGAAAAAATACTTGCTGGTATTTTGTAAACTCGTTAATTTTTAGAAGCTTGACAACCCCTCTCAATGAAAGTGCTTTTCCACAGTCTGTGCTTACGGCTACTTAAAGAGGAAACAAAGCATTGAGATAAAACTGAGAACTCCTTTATTTTGTCAAGTTTCAAAGAGCTACTACAAACCATGTTGGATTTAGAGTTCCAAATTCATCTATCTATATAGGAGAGAGCAGATATAAACCTAAATATAAAAACTGCTACTGTAGACGAACGCTTCAACCTAGAAGAACAAAATTTGGTGAGCCATGTGGGATTTGTGTACTGATCATTACCAGCAAGTATCATCAAGATTGGGTGAAAAAATATTTGCTGGTATTTCTGAAACTCGTTAATTTTTAGATGCTTGGCAACCCCTCTCAATGAAAGTGCTTTTCCACAGTCTGTGCTTAGGGCTACTTAAAGAGGAAACAAACCATAGAGACAAAACTGAGAACTCCTTTATTTTGTCAACTTTCAAAGAGCTACTACAAACCATGTTGGATATATAGTTCCAAAATCATCTGTCTATATAGGAGAGAGCAGAGGGAAACCTAAATATAAAAACTGCTACTGTAGACGAACGCTTCAACCTAGAAGAACAAAATTTGGTGAGCCAAGTGGTTTTGTGTACTGATCATTACCACCAAGTATCATCAAGATTGGGTGAAAAAATATTTGCTGGTATTTCGGAAACTCGTTAATTCTTAGAAGCTTGGCAACACCACTCAATGAAAGTGCTTTCCCACAGTCTGTGCCTAGGGCTACATGAAGAGGAAACAAACGATAGAGAAAAAACTGAGAACTCCTTTATTTTGTCAAGTTTCAAAGAGCTACTACGAACCATGTTGGATTTAGAGTTCCAAATTCATCTATCTATATAGTAGAGAACTGAGGGAAACCTAAATATAAAAACTGATACTGTAGACGAACGCTTCAAAATAGAAGAACAAAATTTGGTGAGCCAAGTGGGATTTCTGTATTGATCATTACAACCAACTATCATCAAGATTGGGTGAAAAAATATTTGCTGGTATTTCGGAAACACGTTAATTCTTAGAAGCTTGGCAACCCCTCTCAATGAAAGTGCTTTTCCACAGTCTGTGCCTAGGGCTACTTGAAGAGAAACAAACCATAGAGACAAAACTGAGAGCTCCTTTATTTTGTCAAGTTTCCAAGAATTACTACAATCCATGTTGGATCTAGAGTCCCAAATTCATCTATCCATATAGGAGAGAACAGAGGGAAACCTAAATATAAAAACTGCTACTGTACACGAACGCTTCAACCTAGAAGAACAAAATTTGGTGAGAGAAGTGGGATTTGGGTACTGATCATTACCACCAAGTATCATCAAGATTGGGTGAAAAAATGTTTCCTGTATTTCGGAAATTCGTTAATTCTTAGAAGCTTGGCAACCCCTCTCGATGAAAGTGCTTTTCCACAGTCTGTGCCTAGGGCTACTTGAAGAGGAAACAAACCATAGAGACAAAACTGAGAACACTTTATTTTGTCAAGTTTCAAAGAGCTACTACGAACCATATTGCATTGAGAGTTCCAAATTCATCTATCTATATAGGAGAGAGCAGAGGGAAAAATAAATATAAAAACTGCTACTGTAGACGAACGCTTCAACCTAGAAGAACAAAATTTGGTGAGCCAAGTGGGATTTGTGTACTGATCATTACCACCAAGTATCATCAAGATTGGGTGAAAAAATATTTTCTGGTATTTCGGAAACTCGTTAATTCTTAGAAGCTTTGCAACCCCTCTCGATGAAAGTGCTTTTCCACAGTCTGTGTCTAGGGCTACTTGAAGAGGAAACAAACCATAGAGACAAAACTGAGAACTCTTTTATTTTGTCAAGTTTCAAAGAGCTACTACGAATCATGTTGGATTTAGAGTTCCAAATTCATCTATCTATATAGGAGAGAACAGAGTGAAACCTAAATATAAACTGCTACTGTAGACAAACGCTTCAACCTAGAAGAACAAAATTTGGTGAGCCAAGTGGGATTTGTGTACTGATCATTACCAGCAAGTATCATCAAGATTGGGTGAAAAAATATTTGCTGGTATTTCTGAAATTCGTTAATTATTAGAAGCTTGGCAACCCCTCTCGATGAAAGTGCTTTTCCATAGTCTGTACTTAGGGCTACTTGAAGAAGAAACAAACCATACAGACAAAACAGAGAACTCCTTTATTTTGTCAAGTTTCAATGAGCTAGTACAAACCATGTTGTATTTAGAGTTCCAAATTCATCTATCTATATAGGAGACCACAGAGGGGAACCTAAATATAAAAACTGCTACTGTAGACGAGCGCTTCAACCTAGAAGAACAAAATTTGGTGAGCCAAGTGGGATTTGTGTACTAATCATTACCACCAAGTATCATCCAGATTGGGTGAAAAAATATTAGCTGGTATTTCGGAAACTCGTTAATTCTTAGAAGCTTGGCAAGGCCTCTCAATGAAAGTGCTTTTCCACACTCTGTGCCTAGGGCTACTTGAAGAGGAAAGAAACCATAGAGACAAAACGGAGAACTCCTTTATTTTGTCAAGTTTCACAGAGCTACTACCAAAAACGTTGGATTTAGAGTTCCAAATTCATCTAATTATATAGTCGAGAACAGAGGGAAACCAAAATATGAAAACTGCTACTGTAGACGAACGCTTCAACCTAGAGAACAAAATTTGGTGAGCCAAGTGGGATTTGTGTACTGATCATTACAACCAAATATCATCAAGATTGGGTGAAAAAATGTTTGCTGGTGTTTCGGAAACTCGTTAATTCTTAGAAGCTTGGCAACCCCTCTCGATGAAAGTGCTATTCCACAGTATGTGCCTAGGGCTACTTGAAGAGGAAACAAACCATAGAGACAAAACTGAGAACTCCTTTATTTTGTCAAGTTTCAAAGAGCTACTACAAACCATGTTGGATTTAGAGTTCCAAATTCATCTATCTATATAGGGAGACAGAGGGAAAACTAAATATAAAAACTGCTACTGTAGACGAACGCTTCAACCTAGAAGAACAAAATTTGGTGAGCCACGTGGGATTTGTGTACTGATCATTACCACCAAGTATCATCAAGATTGGGTGAAAAAATATTTTCTGGTATTTCGGAAACTCGTTAATTCTTAGAAGCTTGGCAACCCCTCTCGATGAAAGTGCTTTTCCACAGTATGTGCTTAGGGCTACTTGAAGAGGAAACAAACCATAGAGACAAAACAGAGAACTCCTTTATTTTGTCAAGTTTCAAAGAGCTACTACAAAAAATGTTGGATTTAGAGTTCCAAATTCATCTATCTATATAGGAGAGAACAGAGGGGAACCTAAATATAAAAACTGCTGCTGTAGACGAACGCTTCAACCTAGAAGAACAAAATTTGGTGAGCCAAGTGGGATTTGTATACTGATCATTACCACCAAGTATCATCCAGATTGGGTGAAAAAATATTAGCTGGTATTTCGGAAACTCCTTAATTCTTTGAAGCTTGGCAACCCCTCTAGATGAAAGTACTTTTCCACAGTCTGTGCCTAGGGCTACTTGAAGAGGAAACAAACAATAGAGACAAAACTGAGAACTCTTTTATTTTGTCAAGTTTCAAAGAGCTACTACAAACAATGTTGGATATAGAGTTCCAAATTCATCTATCTATATAGGAGAGAACAGAGGGAAACCAAAATATAAAATCTGATACTGTAGACGAACGCTTCAACCTAGAGAAGAAAATTTGGTGAGCCAAGTGGGATTTGTGTACTGATCATTACCACAAAGTATCATCAAGATTGGGTGAAAAACTATTTGCTGGTATTTCGGAAACTCGTTAATTCTTAGAAGCTTGGCAACCATTCTCGATGAAAGTGCTTTTCCACAGTCTGTGCCTAGGGCTACTTGCAGAGGAAACAAACCATAGAGATAAACTGAGAAGTCCTTTATTTTGTCAAGTTTCAAAGCATTACTACAATCCATGTTTGATTTAGAGTTCCAAATTCATCTATCTATATAGGAGAGAACAGAGGGAAACCTAAATATAAAAACTGCTACTGTAGATGAACGCTTCAACATAGAAGAACAAAATTTGTGAGCCAAGTGGGATTTGAGTACTGATCATTACCACCAAGTATCATCAATATTGGGAGAAAAAATATTTGCTGGTATTTCGGAAAGTCGTTAAATCTTAGAAGCTTTGCAACCACTCTCAATGAAAGTGCTTTTCCACAGTCTGTGCCTAGGGCTACTTGAAGAGGAAACAAACCATAGAGACAAAACTGAGAAGTCCTTTATTTTGTCAAGTTTGAAAGAATTACTACAATCCATGTTGGATTTAGAGTTCCAAATTCATCTATCTATATATGAGAGAACAGAGTGAAACCTAAATATAAACTGCTACTGTAGACGAACGCTTCAACCTAGAAGAACAAAATTTGGTGAGCCAAGTGGGATTTGTGTACTGATCATTAACACCAAGTATCATCAAGATTGGGTGAAAAAATATTTGCTGGTATTTCGGAAACTCGTTAATTCTTAGAAGCTTGGCAACCCCTCTCAATGAAAGTGCTTTTCCACAGTCTGTGCCTAGGGCTACTTGAATAGTAAACAAACCATAGAGACAAAACTGAGAAATCCTTTATCTTGTCAAGTTTCCAAGAGCTTCTACGAACCACGTTGGATTTAGAGTTCCAAATTCATCTATATATATAGGAGAAAACAGAGGGAAACCTAAATATAAAAACTGCTACTGTAAACGAACACTTCAAACTAGAAGAACAAAATTTGGAGAGCCAAGTGGGATTTGTGTACTGATCATTACCACCAAGTATCATCAAGATTGGGTGAAAAAATATTTGCTGGTATTTCGGAAACACGTAAATTCTTAGAAGCTTGGCAACCCCTCTCAATGAAAGTGCTTTTCAACAGTCTGTGCCTAGGGCTACGTGAAGAGGAAACAAACCATAGAGACAAAACTGAGAGCTCCTTTATTTTGTCAAGTTTCAAAGAATTACTACAATCCATGTTGGATTTAGAGTTCCAAATTCATCTATCTATATAGGGAGACAGAGGGAAACCTAAATATAAAAACTGCTACTGTAGACGAACGCTTCAACCTAGAAGAACAAAATTTGGTGAGCCAAGTGGGATTTGTGTACTGATCATTACCACCAAGTATCATCAAGATTGGTGAAAAAATGTTTGCTGGTATTTCGGAAACTCGTTAATTCTTAGAAGCTTGGCAACCCCTCTCGATGAAAGTTCTTTTCCACAGTCTGTGCCTAGGGCTACTTGAATAAGAAACAAACCATAGAGAGAAAACTGAGAACTCCTTTATTTTTTCAAGTTTCAAAGAGCTACTACAAGCCATGTTGGATTTAGAGTTCCAAATTCATCTATCTATATAGGAGAGAACAGAGGGAAACCTAAATATAAAAACTGCTACTGTAGACGAACGCTTCAACCTAGAAGAACAAAATTTGGTGAGCCAAGTGGGATTTGTATACTGATCATTACCACCAAGTATCATCCAGATTGGGTGAAAAAATATTAGCTGGTATTTCGGAAACTCCTTAATTCTTTGAAGCTTGGCAACCCCTCTAGATGAAAGTACTTTTCCACAGTCTGTGCCTAGGGCTACTTGGAAAAGGAAACAAACCATAGAGACAAAACTGAGAACTCCTTTATTTTGTAACGTTTAAAAAAGCTACTGCAAACCATGTTGCATTTAGAGTTCAAAATTCATCTATCTATATAGAAGAGAACAGAGGAAAACCTAAATATAAAAACTGCTACTGTAGACGAACGCTTCAACCTGGAAGAACAAAATTTGGTGAGCCAAGTGGGATTTGTGAATTGATCATTACCACAAAGTATCATCAAGATTGGGCGAAAAAATATTTGCAGGTATTTCGGAAACTCGTTAATTTTAGAAGGTTGGCAACCCCTCTCAATGAAAGTGCTTTTCCACAGTTTGTGCCTAGGGCTACTTGAAGAGGAAACAAACCATAGAGACAAAACTGAGAACTCCTTTATTTTATCAAGTTTCAAAGAGCTACTACGAACCATGTTGGACTGAGAGTTCCAAATTCATCTATCTATATACGAGAGAACAGAGTGAAACCTCAATATAAATACTGATACTGTAGACGAACGCTTCAACTTAGAAGAACAAAATTTGGTGAGCCAAGTGGGATTTGTGTACTGATCATTATCACCAAGTATCATCAAGATTGGGTGAAAAAATATTTGCTGGTATTTCGGAAACTCGTTAATTCTTAGAAGCTTGGAAACCCCTCTCAATGAAATTGCTTTTCCACAGTCTGTGCCTAGGGCTACTTGAAGAGGAAACAAACCATAGCTACAAAACTGAGAACTCCTTTATTTTGTCAAGTTTCAAAGAGCTTCTACGAAACATGTTGGATTATAGTTCCAAATTCATCTATCTATATAGAAGTGAGCAGAGGGAAACCTAAATCTAAAAACTGGTACTGTAGATGAACGCTTCAACCTGGAAGAACAAACTTTGGTGAGCCAAGTAGGATTTGTGTACTGATCATTACCACCAAGTATCATCAAGATTGGGCAAAAAAATATTTGCTGGTATTTCGAAAACTAGTTAATTCTTAAAGCTTGGCAACCCCTCTCGATGAAAGTGCTTTTCCACAGTCTGTGCCTAGGACTACTTGAAGAGGAAACAAACCATAGAGACAAAACTGAGAACTGCTTTATTTTGTCAAGTTTCAAAGAGCTACTACGAACCATGTTGGATTTAGAGTTCCAAATTCGTCTATCTATATAGGAGAGAGCTGAGGGAAACCTAAATATAAAAACTGCTACTGTAGACGAAGGCTTCAACCTAGAAGAACAAAATTTGGTGAGCCAAGTGGGATTTGTGAACTGATCATTACCACCAAGGATCATCAAGATTGGCTGAAAAAATATTTGCTGGAAAATCGGAAACTCGTTAATTCTTAGAAGCTTTGCAGCCCCTCTCGATGAAAGTGCTTTTCCACAGTCTGTGCCTAGGGCTACTTGAAGAGGAAACAAACCATAGAGACAAAACTGAGAACTCCTTTATTTTGCCAAGTTTCAAAGAGCTACTACGAACCATGTTGGATTGAGAGTTCCAAATTCATCTATCTATATAGGAGAGAGCAGAGGGAAACCTAAATATAAAAACTGCTACTGTAGACGAACGCTTCAACCTGGAAGAACAAACTTTGGTGAGCCAAGTGGGATTTGTGTACTGATCATTACCACCAAGTATCATCAAGATTGGGTGAAAAAATACTTGCTGGTATTTTGTAAACTCGTTAATTTTTAGAAGCTTGACAACCCCTCTCAATGAAAGTGCTTTTCCACAGTCTGTGCGTACGGCTACTTAAAGAGGAAACAAAGCATTGAGATAAAACTGAGAACTCCTTTATTTTGTCAAGTTTCAAAGAGCTACTACAAACCATGTTGGATTTAGAGTTCCAAATTCATCTATCTATATAGGAGAGAGCAGATATAAACCTAAATATAAAAACTGCTACTGTAGACGAACGCTTCAACCTAGAAGAACAAAATTTGGTGAGCCATGTGGGATTTGTGTACTGATCATTACCACCAAGTATCATCAAGATTGGGTGAAAAAATATTTGCTGGTATTTCTGAAACTCGTTAATTTTTAGATGCTTGGCAACCCCTCTCAATGAAAGTGCTTTTCCACAGTCTGTGCCTAGGGCTACTTGGAAAAGGAAACAAACCATAGAGACAAAACTGAGAACTCCTTTATTTTGTAACGTTTAAAAAAGCTACTGCAAACCATGTTGCATTTAGAGTTCAAAATTCATCTATCTATATAGAAGAGAACAGAGGAAAATCTAAATATAAAAACTACTACTGCAGATGAACGCTTCAACCTAGAAGAACAAAATTTGGTGAGCCAAGTGGGATTTGTGTACTGATCATTACCACCAAGTATCATCAAGATTGGGTAAAGGAAATATTTGCTGGTATTTTGGAAACTCGTTAATTCTTAGAAGCTTGGCAACCCCTCTCGATTAAAGTGCTTTTCCGCAGTCTGTGCCTAGGGCTACGTGAAGAGGAAACAAACCATAGAGACAAAACTGAGAACTCCTTTATTTTGTCAAGTTTCAAAGAGCGACTACGAACCATGTTGGATTGAGAGTTCCAAATTCATCTATCTATATACGAGTGAGCAGAGGGAAACCTAAATATAAAAACTGCTACTGTAGACGAACGCTTCAACCTGGAAGAACAAAATTTGGTGAGCCAAGTGGGATTTGTGAATTGATTATTACCACAAAGTATCATCAAGATTGGGCGAAAAAATATTTGCAGGTATTTCGGAAACTCGTTAATTTTAGAAGGTTGGCAACCCCTCTCAATGAAAGTGCTTTTCCACAGTCTGTGCCTAGGGCTACTTGAAGAGGAAACAAACCATAGAGACAAAACTGACAACTCCTTTATTTTATCAAGTTTCAAAGATCTACCTCGAACCATGTTGGACTGAGAGTTCCAAATTCATCTATCTATATACGAGAGAACAGAGTGAAACCTCAATATAAATACTGATACTGTAGACGAACGCTTCAACTTAGAAGAACAAAATTTGGTGAGCCAAGTGGGATTTGTGTACTGATCATTACCACCAAGTATCATCAAGATTGGGTGAAAAAATATTTGCTGGTATTTCGGAAACTCGTTAATTCTTAGAAGCTTGGAAACCCCTCTCAATGAAATTGCTTTTCCACAGTCTGTGCCTAGGGCTACTTAAAGAGGAAACAAACCATAGCTACAAAACTGAGAACTCCTTTATTTTGTCAAGTTTCAAAGAGCTTCTACGAAACATGTTGGATTATAGTTCCAAATTCATCTATCTATATAGAAGTGAGTAGAGGGAAACCTAAATATAAAAACTGCTACTGTAGACGAACGCTTCAACCTAGAAGAACAAAATTTGGTGAGCCAAGTGGGATTTGTGTACTGATCATTTCACTAAGTATCATCAAGATTGGGTGAAAAAGTGTTTGCTCGTATTTCAGAAACTCGTTAATTCTTAGAAGCTTGGCAACCCCTCTCAATGAAAATGCTTTTCCACAGTCTGTGCCTAGGGCTACTTGAAGAGGAAACAAACCATAGAGACAAAACTGAGAACTCCTTTATTTGTCAAGTTTCAAAGAGCTACTACAAACCATGTTGTATTGAGAGTTCCAAATTCATCTATCTACATACGAGAGAGCAGAGGGAAACCTAAATATGAAAACTGCTACTGTAGACGAACGCTTCAACCTGGAAGAACAAAATTTGGTGAGCCAATTGGGATTTGTGAACTGATCATTACCACAAAGTATCATAAGGATTGGGTGAAAAAATATTTGCAGGTATTTCGGAAACTCGTTAATTTTAGAAGGTTGGCAAACCCTCTCAATGAAAGTGCTTTTCCACAGTCTCTGCCTAGGGCTACTTGAAGAGAAAACAAACCATAGAGACAAAACTGAGAACTCCTTTATTTTATCAAGTTTCAAAGAGCTACTACGAACCATGTTGGACTGAGAGTTCCAAATTCATCTCTATATACGAGAGAACAGAGTGAAACCTCAATATAAATACTGATACTGTAGACGAACGCTTAAACTTAGAAGAACAAAATTTGGTGAGCCAAGTGGGATTTGTGTACTGATCATTACCAGCAAGTATCATCAAGCTTGGGTGAAAAAATATTTGCTGGTATTTCGGAAACTCGTTAATTCTTAGAAGCTTGGAAACCCCTCTCAATGAAATTGCTTTTCCAAAGTCTGTGCCTAGGGCTACTTGAAGAGGAAACAAACCATAGCTACAAAACTGAGAACTCCTTTATTTTGTCAAGTTTCAAAGAGCTTCTACGAAACATGTTGGATTATAGTTCCAAATTCATCTATCTATATAGAAGTGAGCAGAGGGAAACCTAATTCTAAAAACTGCTACTGTAGACGAACGCTTCAACCTGGAAGAACAAAATTTGGTGAGCCAAGTGGGATTTGTGAACTGATCATTACCACAAAGTATCATCAGGATTGGGTGAAAAAATATTTGCAGGTATTTCGGAAA